>NW_009709601.1:9530-66137 GCF_000703405.1 Apaloderma vittatum
TCATGGTCATCCTGCTGTCCACCAGAACCCCCAGGTCCCTTTCTCCTACACTTCTCTCCAGCAGGTCAGTCCCCAACCTATACTGGCACATGGGGTTGTTCTTTCCCAGGTGCAAACCTCTACACTTGCCCTTGTTGAATTTCATAAATTTTCTCCCTGCCCAGCCCTCTAGCCTGTCCAGGTCTCTCTGAATGGCAGCACAACATTCTGGTGTGTCAACCACACCTCCCAGTTTTCTTTTGTCAGCAAACTTGCTGACACTGCATTCTGTTCCCTTGTCCAGGTCACTGATGAATATATTGAACAGCACTGGCCCCAGTGCTGACCCCTGAGGGACTCCACTAGACACAGGCCTCCAGCTAAACTCTGCTTGATTAACCACAACTCTCTGACTTCTTTCCTTCAACCAGTTCACGACCCACTTCAATGTTCAGTCATCCAGACCACACTTCCTCAGCTTAGCTATGAAGATACTGTGGGAGACGATGTCAAATGCTTTACTGAAATCCAGATAAACCACGTCCACTGCATGGCCACCATCCATCCACCTGGTTACATCTTCATAAAAGGCTATAAGGTTGGTCAAACATGACTTCTCCTTGGCAAAGCCAAGTTGACTGCCCCTAATGACAGTTATCCTTGATATGCCTAGAGACAGCATTGAGGAGAAGTTGTTCCATCACCTTTCCAGGGATGGAGGTGAGGTTAACTGGTCTGTAGTTATCCAGTTCCTCCTTCCTGCCGTTTTTGAAGACTGGAGTGACATTCGCTTTCCTCCAGTCTTCAGGCACCTCTCCTGTTCCCCATGACTTATCAATGATGGAGAGTGGCCAAGCATTACAGTGAAGCCATCAGTTTGAACTACATCATGTTGAACTACAGATTCACAGAATAATTTTACTATTCTTAAAAATAATTTTTGGAAACAAGAAATAATAAATAATATCTGTAGACTTTCTAAGAAAATTAACTTTGTAGTTTAAAATGATGTTACACTGAAAATCCAGTAGATCTGAAATTTGCTGGAACTGCAGATGATTTGCATTTAATTTCCACTGTGGAGAGAGAGATTGTATTTCAAAAAGAAAATTTCTTTTCACTCCTAGGCTACAACTGCAATTTTACTGAAATTAATGACATTTTTACCCTGGCCAAACAATTATTCAGTTGATATACAGCTAGATCAAAGCTTTCGCAGCGGCTATAGCTAATAACTAAACTGTGACTTTGTACAAATATTGTGCCAATGGCACCCAGAAAGAACAAACAGTATATGATTATTTTCTGTGGTGTCCCAGATGCAGACTGAAACTCAAACAAACACAATCTACCTTCTGCCATCACCTCTGGGTAGAATAGACTGCAAATACAACAGCTCTATACTTCATGCAATTATATGGCCAGCTTCCACTGTGTTAATGCAGTTACATTCTTGGATGAAGTAATAATTTCAAGGCTCAGCCTACTCTCTTCACACCATTATGGAAAGGGGAAGTAATGGCTCTGCAGAGGTTGCTTTCCCACCTCATAAATGAAGGGTGCCTTCCCACTGGTAATGCAGACAAACCTGTGTTACAGGCAAAAAGTAAGACTGCTGAGGTAGCATTAAGTAGAGCTGAGCAAAAATTGAAATTACTGTTCCACGGGGAAATTCAGCTATTTCAATGCTTGGTTTTTGTACCTAATTGAGTTGAAAAATTGGAACTCGTCAAAGAACAGTATACTGCAAAAGATCCTTTGGCTGTGAGGTGGTGACATTTCATTCTGAGTTCACAGAGCATTAAACTGCAGTTCTCTGATGTTCTATATTGCTGTACATGCATCTCACAGTATATCTGCAGCTATGTGCTCCCCACAGTTCACCATACACCTCCACCCTGTATGACTGCAGGGGATCCTAGATTTAAGAGGATGATTGACCAGTAGGCAAATACTTGACTTGGATGTTAATAGTTATCTGCCAATATCACTACTATGCATTCTACTAACGATAAATTCAATGTATAATTAGGATGCATTTGAAGAAATCTTGACTAAAACTCTAAGATAGTAAATCTTCAGATAACAACTCTAAATAGTCTCAATATGTGATCCAACAAAAATCCTTACCAGCTTCTGTCACTTCCTTCCTCTCTTTAGACTTAATAATTGCTATGAAATATCATACTATGAATATCTAGACTGTCCTTTAAGTCCTTGTTTCTTTACCAGAAGGTGAAAAAAACCCACAATCCAGTCCTGACAGACAGTGGTACAATGAATAACACTATCATGAAAAAACCACATTATGCTTACAATCACTGTAGCTGTGCAGAACTCTGCAGAATTGTGTAATAATAGGTCTTAGCTGTCTGTGAGTAAAAGAAATCCAGTCAATCTTTTGGCCTGCTAAAAATATTCCTAGGAAAAAAAAAACATGTGGCGCAGCAAAACCACAAGGGAAATTAGACTTTTTAAAAAGTTATTCCCACTAGATAAATAGCAAGACTTTCTGTTTATCATTATATTTATGAGGTAACTTCAATGAAATCATAAAAATATTGTCTTATGAACTGCAGAAGTTTTCATTTATTTTTCTGCCAAATCACTTAATGGCCCACTCTTTCAGGTGTACTGCAAAAATGGAGTTGATTTCCTACTATAAAATTAGGTCAAAAGGAGTGAGATGGTTGGATGACGTAGGACTTCCTTTGTAGATTGGTATATAGATAATTGCCAGCATTTTCTTGAAACTTTCATATGGGACATGTCATGCGTTAAATGAGCTTAGTTCAAATTTCCCTTGTTATATGGTACATAATGATAAAGCATATGGACAGACTTTAGATTTACTTTAATGTTCCTATGTATATGAAAATAACAGCTACATACTGCAGATGACATAGTTCATACAAATATCAGTAACGATTTTACTGCCTTCCTTTCTGTCTCTTCCTCCTGCCAAAACAAGCACCTAATTTCAGAATGCCTTCCCGGGAAATATGTTTATTAAAAAAAAAAAAAGAGAGAGAGAGAAAAAGGTGGCATTCATGAAACAGTATAGAGTTCTGGAAAGTTAAATGAAAACTTTCATTTAGGGTGTCATTTTAAAATCATCTGAATAATTCAAGAATATAAAAGACCCTCACAGTCCTAGTTTTTGTATTTGTGACACATTTTTATTTAAAATAATGAGTAAGTTATTGCATTCAGACAGCTGTGCTTTTCAGATGAGAAGTTCCTGCTCTGAAGATTGTCAATGAGGATTCCAGATGAATTAAGTATCTGTTGATAAAGTGTAATTTCCTACTAAGAATGACTTTCCCACAGAAATAGTCAAACAGCTTTCTAAGTACACTCACTAAGGAGAGCTAAAAGACTTATGTTATATCTTATCTGTATACACGGAAAGCTGACGAGTAAAAGTGATTTCTCTACTTCCTAGACAAGTGAGCTTTCCTAAAAATATCTTTTGCAGAATATTTTTTGTACTTAGCTGTGGACTCCATTAAAAAAAATGATAAAGGTTCTGTGGGTTAACTGCAGATCACTTTGTGGTGCTAAACCACTTTGCAGGAACTGAAAATTACAAACTGAGGATACAGAGTGAATTAGAATGGAAACAGAAGTAGATTAAAAGAGATTAGGTAGAGAATATTTGAATCTGAGAGACAGGCTTTGTGTCAGATGACAAAGGATTGCAGCATCTCTTTTAAAGGAATCATAGAATGCCCTAGTCCCTTACGACTTAAGTGGGGGAAAAAAAAAGTAAGAATACTGGAAATTGTAAAATATATAATTCCTAAAGCATGGAATTGAGTTGGAAGAGAAGAATTCTAAATGTGAATGTTTAAAGCAGACCTCAGCAGAACAATATTACCTCTAAAATGTCTACTGCCTCTCGTGAAAAGCTGTGCTTTCATTACACAGGGTGAGCTACTCTGAGACATTTTCAGTACATTTACAGTTCTGAAGAAACACCTAAATGATGAACGATATATGAGTGCCTGAAAGAATCTAAAGATGAATGCAATTCTAGGATGGAATTCTTTCTTTCGTATTCTTGACTTTTCTATATCACCCTTAGGAACTTTATGTAGATAACAAGAGATAAAGAATTACTAACCTTAATCTTCCATTCAGTTTTGCATAGGAAGTCATGGATGTCCTAAACACATTCTCTCTAAACTTTTCTGAGGATGCCTGATGCCTGCCTACCAGAGAAAAGAGTTTGAGAATTCAGATGTAACTGTATCTTCACAATCTTCTCTGCTAACAACAAATCCATGTGTGATAAAAATGAGTAGAGAATATCTTCACATTTCTTCATTAGGTCTTTGGTTATAAAAAGAATAAATTGCAGATTTTATTCAACTGTTTTGTTAATTTATCAAAATAACATTAGAAACATTAAAGATATTTATCACTGTATTCCTCTACCATTTCCTTAGAAGTCTGAATAACTGACTATGTGACAAACTTTTCAATGATTAAACATATTCTATATTAATCTAAAACTGAATTAATTCAATGCATATTTGCAATAATATATATCTGTGTATCAGTGAGGTTCAAAAAACCCCAGACATAGCCACATTTATTAAAAAAGATTATGAGGCCATAAACAGAAAGCACACAAACATATCCTGTAAAAAGGTAGTGCATTAATTAATGCATTGCATCCAAAATAACACTACCGCTTGTTTAACTGCTACTTCGTGGAGAAATCTATCAGTTTTTCCTTTCAGAAATAACGGGATACTATTAATATTGATATCATTTATGAGTTACACCATATCTGGAATTGTTAAATCCTCCCATAATATAGAATCCTTGGTTATAATTCTTATTGCAGAAAATTTCAAGGCCTCTATTTCTATATCCAAATCCAAAACATATAATATTTTCTTTAAGATTTAAGGATCTTATGAGTCTTCTCTTCGTTCCACTTTCCAAGAATCAGAAAATTTCTGATTACTAATATGTGTAATATTCTACAGTTATGCAGGCAATAGTAGTGAAACCTTGATGATAATTTCAGCAGCAGTAATCTTTTATGATTTTGTGGTAATCAGAATCAAATGTCAAAACAGGAGGTATGTTTCCCATCATAAAGCAGAAAAATAAAATATCTATTCAGTGACTCAAAATGCTTTCTAAACCAATATCAAATTAAATGAATAATTAATAAAGAACAATTAAAACAGAATTATAAAATAGTTTTGTGGAATAGGCTTCAAGACTAGATGTCAAATGAATAGGACTAGATGTAACAAATACACTCCATTCTATAGTTATTCCTACATTTTATAATACAAACATGGAAATAATCCACAAAGCTATTGAATTTTGGACAAAAGTCCGGAATATTAGAGCGATTTGTAAAGAGAAAATAAAAGTAACAAAATACATTTGGAAGGGTTTCGTAAGCTGCTAAACAACATCCCCTTTGTTGTGTCATTTAATATGTAATCTTGAACAATATTTGTGTGGTAAATTCCTTCATTACAAGAGTGAAATCCTAGTGTCACACCTTCTGTTAAGTCTATCTGTAAGTTTAGGTTAGTGTGTGCATAAAAGTGACCGAGAAGATGATGGTGCAGGAAGCCTTGACTAGCATTTTAGGCACCATCCAAAGCTATAGCAGTATCTGAAAACTTGGAGTTCACATATGCTGTACACTCTTTTTTTAACGCCACCATCTGTTGCCTCCAAATAGGTAGTCATGTATTGCTTTGTTATACAGTGAATAAATGAGCATCCCTCCATCTCCTTCCTATTGGCTTCCCAACTGTGAGTTGAATCCAAGATTCCTATTATCCATTCGTTCATGCTCAATTGCTTTTGAGAGTAAGTGAATGGGTAGTTTCATTCATTCCAATCTGTGTGGATTCAAAGTCTGTGTAAAAAGAATGTAAGAAGATTCTTTCCGTCTGGTATGCTACTACTAGAAGGAAGCACTGATTTATAGTCAGTCAGGTTCCTTTAAAACACCAGTCTGCAGTACTGGTACTGCTCAGACATTGTGGAGCAATGGACTTTGGGGTGGCCCAGACTCTGCAGAAGCAGAAACGTTTTTCCACATGTAACATGACACACATGTCTTTTCTCTGCTCCTTACAGAGCACAGCAAACAGATGTTGCTTCATGTTTTTTATTAATAATTTGTATCTTCTGTGATCCACTTTTATTTTTTATACATATGAAAACTAAATCTCTCAGTTGTGTATTATCAGATACTGTAGTTCCCCTCTGCCTTCAGATCTTTGTGTTTTGTGGGTTTTCTTCTTGTTTTGTTTTGTTTTCTTTCAGCTAATGAAACACAGAAAGGCAGGTTTTCCCTGTTTAATGCTTGGTTTCTCTTAGGATTAAATCACAATATGTAACAACATTCAACATGTCCTGTAGGAATATTATCTCTTAATTATTGTTAATTATAAATATTGACTGATAATGTGTATGTTATGAAAGTTTACACTCCATTGCAATTCATGTATTTTTATCAAACATTGCAGCAAGTCTCTGTAAATAATTTTGAATAAATATCCAACAGAAACTGTTATCAGCTGATATTAGTGATGTGTGGAGCATCACTTTTGCTTGTAAAAAGTATGATTGTTTTTGAACCCATGAGATGACATTAAATGAAAAATATTTTTTTTTATAAAGAAAATATTTGCTGATACAAGAACACAGCACATTTTATCTTTATACACACTTGTTACTGTATTTATCTTTGAGGGAGTCACCATAGGTCTATATCTGTTCTCTTTTATGCCTTTTCTACAGTAAATATATCTAATATTTTTTGGTTTTATAAGCACCTAGTTTCAGATTTGTATTTGTCCTTTTTCTCTCACCTCTACTTTAAATATTTCTACTTTTCCATTCTAAACAGTAAGAATATTTCTGTATTTCCTTCCTTGCTCTTTTTCAAAACACAGTCTTGTCAGCTCCCTAATTTTTATTAGAGCTCACATATTTCTTTTTTCTTTCTTTTCTCTATACTCTTCTTTGTTTTAGAGTAGATTTTAGTTTGTTGGAGTTTATTTCCCCTCTTTCTTTCAATTACCAGCCTATCCATAATACTGTCTGTCCAGCTGCTCTACATAGGTTTTCACCACTCTAAGCTCATTTTTACTTATCTACCAGCCTCTATCCTGGGTGGGAACTTGGAGTATAGACCCTTGCCTTGCCTTGCCTTGCCTTGCTTCCTCTCTCTTAAAAGACAAGCAATATTTTGGACAACCACCAGTGCTGAAGTATGCGTAAATTATTATGGAATTACATGTTATTTTACATTCTTACTAAAACCAAAGGAGTTCTCCATGATTGCTGCAAGAATATTGAATACCAAGGGATTTAATAATTGATATACTTCTGTTATTCGCTGGCAATACCTTTTCTAAGTGGTAAAAATTTATTAATTCCTTTATTATTTACTAAGAAGCATCACATTGAATTGAAGTTATCACAGATGTAGATAGAATAAGTAATTTTGTGTCCTTCCCATTTCCTTTTCCTTTCTTTTGGTTAAAATAAACTGAGCTGATGGTAAATCTGGAGAAATTGTGTATATTTGTGGTGATATGTGTGAGTGTGGGAATACATCAGAAGTTGGAAAAGGAGTGGGCTCAGGATGGAGTCTGGCTGTGCTTGTATGTGCCTGTATGCGTGATCTGAAGGAAGTGCGTGTGTGTGAGGACGTGAATAGAAGAAGAGAATGTTAGTAGAGGCTGTGTATGTGTGTAGGAGGTTAAAACAAATAATGGAACATAAGGTAAAGCACAAAGATTACAGGATCTGCTTATGCCAGTATCTTTTTACATCAATTCACAAAGACATTGCCCTTGACATCATCTTTAATCTGCCTAACTGCTTCCTCAGCCAGGAATTATGCATTATCAGCAAAACACCAGGAAGTCCTGAAACTATTTTAAATAGTCTAAAGCAGAAATTATTTTAAGAAATGTGCCAAAGTTTCAGTTCTGCTCCTGCCGCATCTGGCTCTGCTAGAGAGAGACATAAGATCAGTTTCATATAGGTATGTGTGTATATGAAGAACACACATCATTATCTGACATATTTTCTAAAATGTTAATAACATGATTATCAGAAATTAATAGCTACTATTAACAGATTATGTTACTTTTGATTTATATTTTTGGAACTATTTCTATGAACTGGTTATTTTCTTTAACAAAACTAGTAGAAGTCATTAGAGGCAAACTGTTGTCCAAAAATTTGAAAGTCACTTTTTTTGTTAACCTCAGACATGCATATCTTCCTTGAAAAATGAAACTTTTCTTTAAGCAGCAAATAGATTCTAGAAATAAAATGAGATATTCAAACACCTGTAAAATGAAATATTTTGAACAAATTTAATTTATACTTATCTGAGTAATAATAAATAAATAATGAATTTTGAGCTATATATACTTTATCAAAAGAAAATTCAGTTATCCTTGCTTTTTATTTCATCTATATGTTAGAAATACTTTTTCCAGATGATAGAGTTTTTATACATGACAATTTGTTTTTTGAGTGAATTTAAACTTCAGTGGAAGAACAGAATCTCAAAACAACAGAAGAGTCTTAAATTAAAGTGTAAAGCAACCATGTGTAAAGTTCACAAATGTATTTAATCTTACCATTTAACTTTTTTATGTGTGTCTGTACAGAGCTTCTTAACAGAGTATGAGTAATCAATGCACTTGACTTTACTTTCAGGCATTCCCATTGAAGACAATATGAGGATTAATTAGGCAGCTTTAGTAACTCCGTGACATACCTTTTGAAAACAGGAAATAGATTCATGAATATTACAGAGGAAAGGAAGTGTAGATTGGTGCACATGGAAAGTGCATTGCAAAGAATCTTACTGCTATATTTGCTATTTCTACTCCGTAGTTATTGAAAATAATCTTTTGAGCAAAAAAAATTATTCCAAAAACAGAATCAGAAAATGGTTGCTACTTAACATTCCAGTCACAGATTTCTTATAAGTTTCGCTCTCTTTTCTTCCCTTTGGTCCACTGTCAATAACAGGCTTTCACCAATGTGTTGTCCACTTCTTAGCCATACTGACAACATATTTTGCTCAACAGAATATTGAAAAGCATTGCTAGTACCTATTTGACATTTTCAGTGTGAAACAAACGTTGTGCTAAAGGCCATTGTTTTAAAATCATTTCCTCTTTGAAATCCATCAAGTCCTGAAGGATTCTCAATAAAAAGCAAAAATTTGCTGTCTTTAGTATTTTGAAGATTTTTTGTAGCTTAAATAAATGTGCTATTCCATCTTCCTTGATATTGATGGTGCAGCGTCAATATCGTTCTGTCAAAAAATAGAGGCACCTGTGAAATCTTTGAAACATGTAATATCACAGAGTCCCAGAACAGCTGAGGATTGAAAGAATACCTGGAGATCATCTGGTACAATGTCCCTGCACAAAGCTGGTGCAGTTAGACCAGGTTGCTCAGTGCTGTGTCTACTTACGTTTTATGTATCTCCAGTATGAAGACTTCCCGAACTCTCTGATCAACAAACTGGATTTGTACTTGATATTCATATTAGAGGATAGTTTTATGATGTGGCAGTACCTTTTAGAGCTGATGAGAGAATTGTAGAATTGTTTTGGTCAGAAAAGACCTTTAATTTCATTGAGTCCAAGCATTAACCTAGCAGTGTTAGGACTTCAACTAAATCACGTCCCTAAGCACCTCATCTTCTAAATACATCCAGAGATGGTGACTCCACTTCCCTGGGCAGCCTGTTCCAGTGCTTAACAACCTTTTTGGTGAAGAAATTTTTCCTAATATCCAATCTAACCCCCCCCTAGTGCAACCTGAGGTCATTTCCTTTTATCCTATCGCTTGTTTCATGGCAGGTGAGACCGACCCACACCTTGCTACAACCTTCTTTCAGGTAGATGTAGATAGTGATACGATCTTCTTCTCCAGGCTAAACAATCCCAGTTCACTCTTCAAAAGATCTGTTCTGAGACCATTCACCAGCTTCATTGCCTTTCTTTGGACCCAGTCCTGCACTTCAATGTCTTTCTTATACTGTGGTGCCCAAAGCTGAACGCAGTACTCAACCTGTGGCTTCACTAGTGCTGACTACAGGGTCACAATTACTTCCCTACTCCTGCTGGCCACACTATTTCTGACACAGGCCAGGATGTCATTGGCTTTCCTGCCCACCTGGGCACACTGCTGGCTCATATTCAGCTGGCTGTCAACCAGCACTCCCGGATTCTCTTCTGACAGGCAGCTTTCGAGCCACTCTTCCCCAAGCCTATAGCGCTGCCTGAGGTTGCTGTGACAAAAGTGCAGGACTTGGCATTTGCCTTGTTGAACCTCATACAACTAAGTTCAATCCAGCCTGTCCAGATCACTCTGCAAAACCTCCTTACTCTCCAGCAGATCAACACCAATCAACACTCCGACTCAGTCTGGTGTTGTCTGCAAACTTACTGAGGGTGCACTCAGTCTCCTCATTCACATCATTAATAAAGTATTAAACAAGACTGGCCCCAACACTGAGCCCTGGGGAGCTGTGACTGGCTGCCAACTGGTTTAACTCTGTTCACTCATTCTCTGAGTCCAGCCTTCCAGCAGTTTCTAACCCAGTGAAGAGTACATCTGTCTAAGCCATGAGCTGCCCACTTCTCTAGCAAAATGATGTGGAAGACAGTACCAAAGTCTTTACTAAACTCCAGGTACATGACATCCAGAGCCTTTCACTCATCCACTGGGTGGGTCATCATGCTGTCTGGGCCTGATCCTGTGGCTATCCTGCACATGCTGTGTGAGCCCAGTGAAAAAGAACTGCCATAATCTTCCTTGGTACTGGGCGTCAGGCTGGTAGGCCTGTAGTTCCCTGGATCCTCCTTCTGGCCCTTCTTGTTGGTGGGTATCACATTGTCATTGAGCCTGGTTTTATCCTCTTCTCCATTCAAATGTGGTTCAAAGCTCTTTCAATGAGCCCACCAACTCGTATGCAAAGATCCTTTCCTCTCTTTGCAAGCAGCCCTGGCAGCATGTAAACTGACCCAAGATGAAAAAAATCAAAATTCTGATGGTGACACAAGGCTTGGAGCCAAATACTGATTTGCTGGCTTTTACAGTTTCTTACCTTGACATTCTCTGTAACTGGAGGGATAAAAGGAGAATACCACTTGTTCTCCTGATCTTGACCTGTTACCTCAAGGCCCTGAAATCTCTCCTGATTGCCCTTGGACTAGGGCCAGGGTAGGAAGCTCTCTCTTCACGTCTTTAACCCAGGCCCCAGGGAGGCAGCAGACTTCCCTAAGAAGTGGGTGTGGTCTGCATTTTGACCTTTCTATTCCCTTCAGAAGGGTGTCTCCCATGATAATGTCACATCTCTTTTTTTTTTCTATGGGAGCAGTTTTGATACAGGGCACTGGCTGACTTAACCTCAATGACACCTCCAAGCTGAATAAATCACTATTCTCAGCATTGCTTAGCTCCACTTAGAGAAGCTCATATCTGTTATGCAATGGCATATGGCAAGATGTGGTAGCTGCAGAGGAGACACATCTGCCATACTGGACAGGAACTTGTCACCATTGCCCTCTGTCCCTTGAGTCACTGTGCTCAGCCAGACAGAGAGGATAGAGAATCCCCCATGCCACGTGCTCTGCCAGTCTGTTAGGTCTGTCCCAGGGCCATGATTCCAACAGTCCCTCTCTCACACACTCCCTGATACTCCTCATCCTACACACCTCCTCATGGAGCTCTGCCACTGAGTAGAAGACTTACTCTACCTGGGCTCACCTCTCTCAGATGGGATCACTGTTGTCACCCAGTCGTGGTGGGAGACCAGTGTACACCCTGCATCCTGACATCAGGGTGGGAGCATATCCCACCAGAGCGCTGTTCTGGTGGTCACCTAAGCCCTGGTGGATGCAAAGCTTAGACACCATAGCACTCTGTCAGGTGGAGACCATGGCTCTCTGGTTGAAGTCTGCCTTGGCTTAAAACTAGCAGAATTATCCCAGAGCTCACTGCCCACTGTCAGTTTGCACTGAGATGGAAAGAAGATCTTTTCAGGGGAGGAAAAAACAGCAACATGACTAAAGAGTTTCTTCAGATGTTTACTACACAGGCAACAATTAGGATTTCTTTATACTTTAAAATTTCTTTATAATCCTGTGTGAAGAATTTAGAAATGTGACTGCTACTGTCTTGCAAAATGAAGAAAAGATAAATGTTACAGTATGAGAAGAGAAAATTAAAATTCTGTTTATCGTTCATATGGCATATGTTGAAAGCCTAGACTGGTGTGGGACCACAGTTTAATCCTCCTGTAAATAGAATGTGTTGTTAAAAAAAAGGCAACAGCTACAGAGGGCTTAAAATCTGTATGTTTGGACAAATTTGCAAGTCACTTGGTGTTCCTTTTACAAATTCTCCCATGATGTTCTGTTTTTTTCAAAAGACAATAGTGTACTGAGTCAGTATTATTTAAAGAAAAAAGCACTGATGTTGGTCCTCATCTGACTCATGCACCTTAGGACCACGAACTCCGCCAGTGCATGATCACTGCACCCTAGGCTAACTCTCAGCTTAACCTCCCTAATGAGCACATCTACGTGGGTGACCATGAGGTCCAGTATCACATCCCCTAGGGTAGCGTGTCTATTTCCTGGCTTAAAAAGTTATCATTGAGACACTGCAGGAGTCTCCTTGATTGCGTATAGCCCACTGTGTTACTTTTCCAGTAGATGTCCAGCAGGACATCCCCCAGCAGGGTGAAAGCCTGCAAGTGCGATGCCTCCTGTAGCTGCAGTAAGAAGGCTTCATGAGTTGGGTCCCCTTGATCGGGAGGCCTGTAGTGTCAACCACATGGTTCCACTTGTTGCCTGGGTCCCTAATCCCTACCCATGAGCTTTCAACTTGATCTTGGCTATTCTTTAAGTATATCTCTTCACACTCAATCCATTTCTTAACATTGAGGGCAACACCTCCACCCCTCCTTCCTCGCCTGTCCCTTCTAAACAGCCTGTAACCATCGATAGCCACAGTCCAGTCATGGGTTTCATCCCACTAAGTTTCAGTAATGGCCACTATGTAGTGGAAGTTGTGGCAGTGACACCAGCCACGGAGCCACGTATTAATAGATTGGGTTTGTCTGAGCCCTCCAGTGTCACTACCCCTGGCTCTCAGATTGCAAGCTGCAATTTCCTTTACACCTACATGGAAGACCACTAACAGATAATAGTCTGAGGACCTTATAAAACTAGGAAGTTTCTTAGTGATGTCCTTAACCCATGTTCCAGGAAGACAGCAGATTTCCCTGTGCTGGGGATCTATCTGGCATATTGGACTCTCAGTTCCCCTCAGAAGGGAGTCACCTACTACTATAAGCCTTCTTTTTTTTTCGTTATGGATGTGGCTGTGATACAGGCAGTGGGCTTAACTGACTGGTGAGACATGTCCTTCACAGGTTGCTCATCATAAACATCCTCATTTGCCTTGCCTTCCTAAGCCAGAGCCTCATACCTGTTGTACAGAGACACCTGAGGGGATGGGGTGAACAAGGAGGGAGTTCATCTACCACGTCAAGCATGATCTTGTCTCCATTCATTCTTTTCATTTTTTTCACTTAGGCTTTTGCTTTTGGCCTGGCAGGGGCAGCATACTGGGGCTTCTTTAATCCAGGGTACTTTACAATGGTTGCTTCCATTTCTGTTTCAAAGAAGGCAGAGCCTGACTCCACAAATCTATCTCTGGTTCTGCTTCCGTGATGCTCCTTAGCCTTTCAATTTGTTCTTGCAGCTCTCACACCATGCTGAGCAGGTCATTCCCATGCATGCACAGAAAACAGCAGTTCTTGTAACTGCCACTCATTACCAGTGAAAGGCCCTAGCACTCCCTGAGGCTTGTGACCTGGATGGCTGTATGTTCCTGTGGGAGCTCTATCTGGGTTCCCACATCCTTTTTGGCAAGTTCTGAGACCTCAATCATCTGACTGGTAGAGACCACAGTTGAGCTCCTACTGTCACGTCCGGAACTTTCAGGAGGTTGACTCACTCAGGTTCCCCGATTCCCAGGCCAGGATTAAGGTGATTTACACCAAAGATCCAAACAGCAATTTTATTTATCAATCACCCGACAATGAGGTATTTCAATTGTCCACTCAGCGCAATTAACACACTTCACAACGAGTTATTAGTAAGCAGAAGAAACCGGCCTTGCCATAGATAGCTTTCTGCTAAAGATAGAAAAGGAGAGAAGGCAAGTGATAGGAAAAGGAAAGATCACCACCCCTGGATCCAGCGACGACCATGGCACTTGCAGCAATCCTTCAGTGGTGGGCAAACAGCGCGCAACTGCCCGGAGTGATCCCCTTTTATACAGTCAAGTTCCCGTCACAGACCGGGAACCGATTTGGGGGATTGTGGGGCTTCTGAGGAGCGGTGTTACCCCTCCCTCTCCTGGCTTCTTGCAGACACAGCTCCCAGCAGCTATACCCACCCCCACAGCTCCACCGATGCAGGGCTGGGGCAGGGGGCTCAGCAAAGTGCTGAGTCACCCCCGCACAAACACAGACAGTTGCCAGGCAGGCAGCTCAGACTGTTTTTAGCCCCTGACACCTACCAGTGGGGAAATGACCACCAGCAAGACTCACTTGTCAAGCTATCAGAGCTTCAGTTCGTACCTACTTTCTCCACCTTTCCCGCACCCTGCTATGTAACACACAGGTTTAAGCATACAGGCTTTTTGCCCACTTCACTCCCTGAGGCCTTTTATTAAGGGTGTGGGTGGGGTTGTCATTGCCCTGGTAATACTCAAGTCTCCTAGCTCCCTTGAGAGAGCTGCATCTCCCGACAGGTCTCTCTGCTCCCTCAGTGTCTATTTGCCATGGGAAAACCCCACGAAAACCACCTGTACAACAAGATCTGCTGCTACAATATTAGCCATGAAGTTCTGAAGCAGTGCCTACTGGTGACGTGACTTTTGGGTAGTTTTCAATAAGTCCCCAAATAATCTTCTCCATAATTTTACATAATTTTGAAAAAGACTCTCAGGCCTGTAATAACCATCGTGCCCCATAGGCTTAGGTGTGTCCAGTTAAAGCAGCAAATCCTGTACAAGTTCAAGCTCAGCTGGGAGCAGATGACTCTGCTAGTTGTGGACCCCCAACCCAGGGCCTCAGGGCTCCTAGGGCCCATCGTTATTATTAAAGACAGACAAAGAAGTTCTTCTATGCCTCTACTTTATTTTCCTCCCTTTGAGGTGACCAACTTCATTAAGTAACGGATCTCCTTTTGCTGTTAATATCCTTAAAAAAGCCTTTTTTTTAATCCACCACAATATTGATGAGCTTCAGTTTCAACTGAGCTTTGACTGCATAAATTTTCTCCCTGCAGTGAGAAGTATCTGTAGTCTTTCTGTGTAGCCTGACTTTTCTTCCAAAGTCCATACACCTTCTTTTTCCACCTATGTTTTAGAGATCCAGATGTTCAGAAAAACTGGCCTCTGCCTCTCTTGCAAGACTTACTACACATTGGAATTGCCTTCTCCTCATTGTCAAAAGATAGCTCTAAACCAGCAACCATCACAAAAGCCAAATCCTTGAGTACCAGCGATGCAGCGAGGCCTTCACCTCTTTGTCTTCTCCTTCCTGAACCCAGTTCTCTAACTGGGAGCATAGAGGAGATCCCCACCAGTGCTCAACCCAATGTGACTCAGTTCCAGCAGGAAGCTTCATGGTGAAAGCACAGACTGTCAGTTCAGAGGGCTTGTTGATCCCAGACAGCTGTGAAGATGGCTTCTTCTCTAGAAGGCACGTTGGCTGCATAAAACAGGCACCGATGGCTTTTGCAGACACTGTGCGCACCTCTTGTGCTGTGCAGCTGCCATCAGGCCACTGCTTCACATAAACGTGACGTGGAGTGCACAAGTGCATGCCTTGAATTAGAGACATCTCAACAGCTTTCCTGACCCCTGCTGCACATGCTAAATCTGCCTTGTTAAGGTGGTGGGAGGTTGAGCTTGCAAGTGACCAGAGAGCATGGTGAATGAGTCATGTGCTCATACAGGAGCAGGAACAGAAGGAGTCCCACCCTGCAGTCGTGGCATTTCTTCCCCAGGAAAAGGGCTCGTCACTCTGACAGCGTGCCCCAGCGCAGGAGCACAGACAGGTCAGTGAGCCTTAGTGACAGAGTCAACAAAACCAGAGCACACAGCATCAGCTCGTCTGCAAAATGCCCCCTCCGTGGCACTCTGTGGCGGCCGAGCAAGTCGGTACCCTATGGCCATGTTCCCTGAGACAAATTGGTGCACAGGCACTCATGAACACAGCATTTGTTCAAACACGCCATTTATTGGCAACTGTGCACAGAATAAAGCTCCCAGAAGGAATGGACCCTCTCGAAGTGGCAGGAGTGGGTGCACAGAGCTGCAAGCATCTGAGGTGAAAGCTGCCACGTGGGGACCTGGCTGGTGACATGCCTGAAAAACTTCGCCTCTGCCACAGTGTAGCTCTCTGCCCATGCTGTGCTTGGGCTGAAGGTGGCTTCTGTAGTCTGGCTGCTCAGGACGATGCCTTCGTCGCCTCGCTCCAGCCCAATTATCAACTCAATGAAGAGGATTGTCCCTGAGGCATCCGTCAGCTGCAACTTGCAGGAGCAGCTGGAGGGCAGCATCTCCATATTGTAGCACAGTGACTGAGGCAACAATACCACAGCTGACCACACAAGGTCCTGGAGCCAGAGGGTAGTTTTCTGCACATCTAGGTAGGAGTTGGTGCAGAGGGTGCCTAGGAGGCTGCAGCCCTGATTCCTCAGCTCCTTCTCAGGGTGGTGGAGAAAGCAAAGAGTGTTCTCCACCGATCCCTAGTGCAGATGCACTCCAGCTCCACATGGATATGGGAGTTCTTCACTGGCATCTCCCCTGTGGTGCCCAACTGTAGGTGGAAGGCATATCCAAGAGGGGCCTTCAGGGGCACGAGCAGGTGGTAGACAACATCATCTTCACGGGGGCTCCAGCCTTCAAAGGCGCTGCCTACCCCGATGGGTGGCTGCAGTGTCAGGATAGGATAGGATTTGGCAAGGGCTCTTAAATGACACAGAGGAGGTTTCTGTAGGCCAGGTGCTGTGCTGGCCAGTGGAGGTTCTTGACAAAAATCCTGCCTAGATCCATTTCATCACTGAGATCTTCTTCATTTCCTTCATCTTCCTCCTCCTCCAACTCCTCTCTGACTTCCTGCTTCCAGTTGCTGCTGGAGATCTCCTTGTCACCACTGTCTTTGTCTAGCTCACGCCTTCTGTTCCTGAGCCAGCAGCAGACTCCGAAGAGCAGGACCAGGACTCCAGCAATCACCGAGAACTGCCATTGCTGCAAGGCAGCAGAGAGCAGGGATCTCTAGGCAAAGCTACTCTGCTCCTGGATCAGCTGCTCCACCTCCTGCAGCAGCCGAGTCATCTCCCGGTTCAGACACTCTGCACACTGCCGCATGCGCTCCTTCGTGGCCTCATCCAGCTCATTGACAATCACCCACGAGTTCTGGATGATGCTTTTCACAACCGGAGTGAGGAGATTTATGACAGCCATGGCCTGCAGGAGAAGAAAGGGATTCAGTGGTGCTGGGAGCGAGGAGGGAGCTGGCAGCGGAGAGAGAGGGGACAGGGGCCACGGGGAGGTGGGGGCAGGTGGAAGAGGAGGCAAGCTAGCTGGGAGGCAGCGAGGCCTGTACCCAGCCCTGGTGGCAGCATCCCCATGCCCTGCTCAAGGTGCTGGGCCCTCAAAGCAGGGTGAGAATCATCCGCCCCAGGGCCCTGTGTTTCTTCCCTGGCCCTCGCCCAGCCCAGCCTCCCACCTCATGCGTACTCACCACCAGCCCAGGCTGCACTGGGGCAGCACTGCCGGCTGGCATCCTTATATACCTGTAGCCATTGTCACATGTCCCCTGCGTTGTCACAGATGCAGTGACGCATACGGGCACGCTATCAGCCAGCCCTGGTCTTTGGCCCCACCACTGCTCAGCTGCTCACATCTGCCCGAGTGCGCACCTTAAGGCTGAGCTAGAGCTAATTTTCTACAGAGGAGTGTGCACTGTGCTGTATTTTTGACTTGTTTTCATCCACCTGCCAACTGCAGTCCCATCATCATACAACATCCAATTTTTCTGATATCTTTATTAATGATCTGGATGAAGGAATCAAGTGTACCCTCAGTAAGTTTGCAGATGTCTTCAAATCCCAATATAGACTGGGGGTTGAGTGGATTGAGAGCAACTCTGCAGAGAAAGAGTTATGAGTCTTGGCAGATGAAAAGCTGAACATGAGCCAGCAGTGTGCACTGGCAGCCTGGAAAGCCAATGGCATCCTGGGCTGCATCAAAAGAAACATGGCCAGCAGGTCGAGGGAGGAGATTCTGCTCCTCTGCTCTGGTGAGACCTTACCTGGAGTTCTGTGTTTTGCTCTGGGGCACCCAAGATAAAAATCATAGAATTGAATCATAGAATTGTCATGGTTGGAAGGCACCTTAAAGATCATCTATTTCCAAGCCTTCCATCATGGACAGGGACTTCCCCCACTAGATCCGTCTGCTCAGAGCCCCATCCAGCCTGGCCTTGCACCACCTCTCTGGGCAACCTAGGCCAGTGTCTCACCACCCTCATGGTGAAGAACTTCTTCCTAAGGTCCAATCTGAACCGATACATCTGTAGCTTTAATCCATTCCCCCTAGTCCTATCACTACCCGACATCCTAAAGAGTCCCTCACCAGGTTTCTTGTAGGCCCCCTTGAGATACTGGAAGGCCGCAATAAAGTCTCCTTGGAGCCTTCTTTTCTGCAGATCAAACAACAAGGACTTGTTGATGCAGGTCCAGAGGAGGGCCAGAAAGATGATCAGATGGCCTAAGCACCTCTCCCATGAGGACAGGCTAAGAGAGTCAGGGTTGTTCAGCCTGGAAAAGAGAAGGCTCCAGGGAGACCCTTTAGCGGCTCTCCAGTACCTGAAGGGGGCCTACAGTAACACTGGGGAGGGCATGTAGTGATAGGATGAGGGAAAATGGTTTTAAACTTGAACAGAGTATATTTTTAATAGAATTAGGACAAATTCTTTACTATGAGTGTGGTGAAATGCAGAAAGAGGTTGTCCAGAGAAGCTGTACTTGCCCACTCACTGTAGATTTTCAAGGCCAGGTTGGATGGGGCTTTGAGCAACCTGATCTAGTGGGAGGTGTCCCTGCCCATGGCAGGGGGGTTAGAACTAGGAGATCTTTAATGTCCCTTCCAAATCAAACCATTCTATCATTCTATGATGTAGTTAAGTTGTGCTGAATCCTTCTACAGAGAGATCTCGACAGACTGGAAAAATGGACTGTGGCCCATCATCCCTCAAACATTGTCTTACCATCTCATAACTTATCATTTATTTCCACAATTTTATCTCTTTCCTCCATCTGAACTTACCTGAAAGCTCTTTACATGTATATTTTCACATAATTTCTTGTCATTTTTTTGATTGGCACAAACCACAAAATACTGTTCACCAATATATTGTTTTTTTTCTTCTTTTTTTTTTTTTACTTGCTTCTGAGGTTCTGAAGGGATTCAGCAGAATCCTTCCCTTTTAGCAGCATGTTAATATCATATATTAAGATAGTGATAAGTATCCTGTCTATAAACACATCTTGGTTTCACTGGGATAGAATCACAGGCCAGCCATGGTTTGCAGGCTGTAAGCCGTTCTTAGTCAGGCAGGAGCTTGATCTGGGAGGGACAAAAGCCAAGGCAAGTGACCCGACCTGCCTCACAGGTGTATCCCTTCCATAAACGTCACCCTCATTACAAAGAGGTACATTGTCCCACTGTTTCTCTTGCTCTCAAGGGTTGCTGTCCCTGAAGTGGCTTGCTTATCATTCTTCTTCCGAGGACCGCTTTCCTGTTTATTTTGACTGCTGCATATTCACTGGGCTGAGTATAACTCTGTATATTGGAATTAATATTAATTTTGCTGTTTCATTCTATCTGTTCTCATCTCGGTTCATGGGTCTCCTCTCCTTTTCCTGAACCCCCTTCTGAGTCAGGGAGGTGTCATCAAGTGATAGAGCAAGTGCTATAGTTTAGCCCTTAATATGGGCTAAATGTAGACAAAATACAAAACAGTAAAAATTATACTAATGTTTTAAAAAAAAAAAAAATCCAGAATCTTACTAACAGCTAAAAATGAAGATAATTATTTTATCATCTAAATGTTGAAATACTTGATTTTCTACCATCAAAAACCTAACATCTTTGATATTAACAGGCTTTTATCCACATTGCAAAATTCTCTTTTACCTTCATATACTACAATGAAGTCCAACTAATGTGTTTTTTCTGGAAAGGAGCCAATTAAAGTATTTACAAGTCTTGAAGGTGAAGGATCCCTGTGTAATGGGAAAGGATGACATTTCAGTTTCATGAATACAGTGATTTAATTTTTTGACCTACTGTTGACAAGAGCTGGTGTATGGTGAACACTTTAGGGTCTGACACATTCACTACAATAAAACAATTCCCAAATTCCTCTCTTGATAAAAGCCAAAGAGAAAGTTAAATGTTTAACTCGTGTGAGATTCTCCTCCCCTCAGATGATCTATAACATGACTTTGAAGGTTGACTTAATGAAATAAAAGGTAAAAGAAGAATTTCTTTGCTTACCTTCTTTGTCTCACAGAGGTCATACAAAATAAAAAGATAAGGAAAATATTTTGAAAGGATTATAATGTAAACATGAACAGCTGTTTTAGACATTGCCACATGTGTGCAGTCAAAGATACATCAGAAAATCCATGCTGAAATTCATTTTTGTGGCCCTGGAAGAAAGGTCAAAAGGTTTAGATGTTAAAAGTAAGTTAACTCTTTGCTTATTTGACCATTAAACTGTCAGCATGAAGCTATTTTTTAAACTTATGATGGTCTGAAATCTTAGTGGTAAATGAAGTCTGAAGACCTATTAACCTGCCCAAGACATGAACCAGAGACTGGTTCAACTTCACCGCTAATGGCATCAGGGCAATGGAGTCAGTAGTAAGAAGTGAGAAAAACATCTGAATCCTGTCTTTGCTTGGCAAAGTTATGTGACATAAGTAATTGTCAGTGCTAAACTGGAATTAATAATGTATCTTTACTGACGTTACTCTAAGGCTAAGTTGATTTCACATGTTAATCTATCAAATGCTTGCAATTTTCTTTTTATGGGTTCCTACTTAATGTGAGTTATGAAGGGGCATTTGAGCAGTTAGCTCAGCTCAACTTATTTGCTTTGGAAAATGATTTCAGATTTTCACTGCCAGTTGATATCATCATGACTTTAGTTACATGTATTAATTGATGAAATTACAAATTTATTGATTAAAAATGTTACTGAAGAATTTGTTGGTCTATTTTCTTCCCTCCAACTTATGAACTAGATTCAAAACAAGTTGTTTAGATGTAATGAAGGTCACAAAGAAACAAAGCAAAACACACTTGTAATACAACTGTCTTGTAGTGTTGTCTCTGACTTTCTCCACGGTATGTGTTAAGTTCTAGAATATAATTTGTTGGGATAACTGTTTAAAACGCTAGATATAACAGAAGTATTAGAAATTAAGTACAACTACATTTAATATTTTCTTGCAATTGCTTAGGTTATTAATCAGAAAGCCTTTGCAAGGATTTAAACACCAAGATAAAAAGTATAAAACTACAGTTGAAAACAAGTATAGTAATTTATAATTATTCTGTGTGTAAAAAGTTGGAAACATTTTTTAATGTGTAAGATAAATTATTATTGAAATAAGCTCACATTAAGAAAAACTGCATCACCTTTGTATACAGAAGCTTCTGAAATTCTCTTTGTAAAACATAATTGCTGTGTTAGTTCCTTTTGTCATTACTGTCAGCTTTCCCTGAAGTATGGTCTATAGTGTGCATTAAGTCTTTTCGCTCATTAACAGGATGAGGACTCAGACATCTCAGGTGGGTCTCACATAGTAGCATTTGCATGGCACTGGCCTGCCAGCCAGATTGTACTTCTGGTTTAAACTGTATAATCTCAGATTTTTTCATTGTCTTCAGGAATTCAGCATGGATGTATGTTAGGTTGACAAAGAAAGGATGCCTATCCTTTGTAATTATCACAATTCTACTTTAATCTATGACTATCTAATAATTTCTGGGCTTTGGGTATTTTTTTGTATTCTGTCCTAAACAATCTAAAGGACATTAAACTGACAAAAGTCAATACTTGCCATGAAGTAAAATAAATTGTTTTCTTTAGGAAATATCAGGAATTAAAGTAATGAGAGGCATTACAGCATAACATATTTTTTAGTTAAATATTAATTCTCCTGGTTTGACAAAATCCAGAGGGTTTTATGGAGGTTGTGTGATGAGTATGAAAAATATCATTCTTAGCAGTCATGGTGATCAAGGATTCATTTTTTGTGTGACAGGCACCACTTTTGAGTACTGAATGAAATCAACCTTGTGACTGAGGAAGCACAAAAACTTCCCCCTGTCTCATAATAGCTTTTTTTTTTTTCAGTAAAGAGCTAATTTCCTACTAAGACATTCTTTCATTCAAACTCAGTAAAACTCTTCTATAAAGCAACCATACAAGTCTCACCACCCTCAGAAACTTCCAAAGTTTAGAGGGATAAGTTTAGTAAATTACTTATGTCTGAGGCTAAATAGTGGCACTGGTGTCAGTCATCAGAGACAAGCAAACATCCACATCGTAAAGATCTGTTCTCTGCAAAACATGAAACTGCCTGATGGGAATAGTTAGTCCCTGACCCATACTAACCCTTAAGTTGTGCCTGGGAACTGTTTGCATTAGAGTTGGTATGGGCTAAAACTGTTTTAGGAGCTGTTTTAGCAGTTTAATAGCGGTGACAATCAAGTTTCAGAGTCTGGAATATTCTCTGATGTTACTTAACTTACCGGTATTGACATTACCTTCAGTACTTTAGTTTGTCATAGACACTGGCTATAACTATGCTGATTAAAATCATGATGATAATAAAATCTTGGACCTTGCTCTACGAGAAGCTAAGTACAAATAAAGTCTATTTCTAAACCAGTGTGATTGTAACCAAGGCACACTTTGGGGATCATCATCGGCATATAGTCCTCCCAAATGTGTAGACACAAAACAGTGACTGAATACCAGTCTATAACTGTTTGAGATGTTACTCAAGTAATTTAATATTATGGATGATTGATTGCTAGTATGGGTATATCTATTAGGAAACTGCAGTGGGCCAGGGAATAGTTCTGATTGTTCCTAATGGGCCATTTAGATGTGGACACTCTGTTTTGAAGGAGACAAGGGCCAAAGAATGTTCCTGAACTCATTTTATTTGGAAGCGTACCTGCACCTGCAATGTCTAATGTCTATGCGCTAATGTCTTTGGGTGGTTAAAGGTCAGATTTTCTTTTAGAATGAGACTCAAGTACACTCATGTACACAAGTACTGTGGCCCAGCTCTGTTAGTGTCCTGCAGTTAACCTGCCTTAGCACCAACCTACTTACCGCTTACAGGAGCAAGGTCTTTCTCACTGGAGCTCCAGCTGAGCCCCATGTGCTGAAGTTCTTTGTGAGTTGCATGGTGTCTTTGTTTCTAGGGCCTACTAAATTCTGAAGAGATCTTGCCTCAACAACTGGGCTGCTCCTGTACCTGCTAGCTTCTCACGGCAGAGGAAGCTGAAAGGCTGTCTCTCTAACACACGCATTTTACATGTCTGTGAGAAGGACCTGTCACTGGAATCACTAACTCCTACCCAGAAACAGCTTGAAAGCTTTCCTCATATGAAGAAAGACTTTTCCAATTTCCAAGGTAGAAGTTCCTGGTTTTCAACTCCGAGTGAGTTCAGAGTTTTCTGAAATTCATTGTATCGTTCAAGTCACAAGCTTAAGAAAATTTTAAAACTTCGCTCCTCTAAGCTCCTGGTTCAAGGGAAGCCAAAAAATGTACCTCTTATGAAGGCAAGATTATGAAAGCTTGATTTAATCCATCCTTCTTCATGAGGAAAATTAGTGAATTTTGGTTTGGAATAGTATCATAGTTATGCCTTGCAGCATGAGTATTTTAACTCTGCTTCACCCTCTTGCCACATGGAACCACATGTAGGTAAAAAATAAACTATTTTCTATATTGAAACAAGGCATATTAAGAGTACTTACAGTGTCTGCAAGGACATACCTCAGAGAATCAGTAATTTCTGTAGACATATAAGCCTTTGTTTTTTTGATGATGACACTAATAACACCTCCACAGTTTAAAAATGTCTTTAATTATTCTTAATCACCTGAATTAACATAACATTAATTAAATCTTAAATAAATTAATTAAATAACAAATTCTTTATAGCTTTATTTTTCTGCTGTATTTTTTTTTTTTTGCTATTTGCATGGGGTGCTTCTTTACATGAAGAACATTCACCATAAACATCTCTTTTTCTGGACAGTATTTGAAAGAAAGGGCAAGGCCAAGAGCAGAATGTCAGCAATCCGTTACAAATGCAGTCTTCGTTCTTCAGGTGACAACAAAGAGATGGGGAAAGGCTGTAAAAGAAATACCTAAACCAAATTAAATCTGTGCAAATATTATTTACCTTTAAACTGTGTTTATCTTGCTTTACATTAATAAAACATCCAGTAAACAGGAATTGCCACCACTAAAAGCATATAATTTTAGAATATGGCATAAGTAAATACAACCCAAATTTCCTATCCTAAATATAGAATTTGACATTTTTTATTCATTATAATTCAGTCATTGATTTTTGCCATATGGAATAATGTTGTTACTATATTAAAAGTACTTAAAGTGTTACCAGATATACTTTATTGACCTCTACTTTACTTGAACCTAAAATTCAGTGATTTGATCTTACTTAAGTTTCTTTTGATAGTTGACTATGCTAAAGTAAATTAAACATTTGATTTGAAAAAATAAACTATTTTGAATCTTTTTATGTCTTTAAATAAACTTCTAAAATGAACTAAAAGCTTTTAGACCATTCAGTCTTTCTGAAAATGTGACACTAAAACAAGCATAATAGATCTTGAGAAGACTCTTCTGCTTTCTGTACTGTTGATATAATACCTCAAGGCCCTGTTTAAACTATTCTGTATTTCCACTTAATCCAGGTCTGTTTTATTTCAGAGTTTAACCCTACAATAAGGTAGCTCATAGCAACTGAGTCCTAGAGTACTTGGTACATAGCAAAAAGAAATGTTTGTACACTACACAGAGGGAATTTCTACAGGAAAAAGATTAAAAATGAAACACGTAATTAAATCTGTTTACGAAGGGTGTAAAATACACTTCTGCTTTGGTAACCAGTTCAGAAAAAGAGTGAAGTTTATAGTCAGGACAAAACTACATTCATACTAAAATTTAGGATTTCTACCATGAAGCAGAAGCGTGTATGTAATATTGCTATAGAAGTATTTCCTTAGATTTACTCACCTTTTTTCAGGAACTTGTTTTTCTTCACTGTAAAACTTGGTAACTAGAAATAATCACTTTTCTCATCCTTTAGAAGTAAAATAGAGAGTTAATTTTGTGTGATGGGACAGTCTCTACACTTACTCTTTTAATACCATGCCATTTTTTCCCTATTACAGTTGATATCTGGACATAAAGAAATTTCCTTAATGTAATTTAACAGAGTGCCTGGAAAGTGTTTAGATAATTGAAATAACTCTCATTTATATGGAAATGGTTGAAATATACTTTAGTTCTAAAGAAAGGGATATGTTTAATGGTCATATATTGACATCCTAATTCTACCTTGTCAAGGTGTAAGTTTTGCTTCCTCTGTAATGCTTTAAAATATTTTAGGTGGATTATTCAACAAAAATATGGAAGTCCTAAAATTGGATTCCCAAATTTACCTTTAAGTGGAAGACTTTTAATCCATCCTAGGTACTATCAGGACAAACATTTGCAGTTAAGAAAGATATTCTCTGAATATTCTGGTTTTAATTATATTGTTTAATACTAGTAGCTTATGAAAACTCAGATTGGTATGGCAGCTTACTAGATGGAACGTTTTCATGTGGGTTGTTCGTATTTTGTCCCTTACCTCTTCACATTCTTTGTGAGTCTACTTTCATAAACATTGAAATCAATGTGCACATTAATTTAAGCAGTGTTCTTAATGTAGTTAGCAAATGCACAAATAAGAACATGAAAAGTCAAGATATTGATTTTAAGCATGTATATTTCGTACTTAGACTAATAAAAGTCACTGAAAAAGTTTCCAAAGAACTCTTACCAATCTGCTTGCTAAATATTACTGTAAGAATTATGAAAAATACATAACAATTTTAAAAATTTCTGTGGTGAAATTATATCTGAAGTGTGCGAAAATATTAAAAAGAGCTTGAAATTTTCAAAATGTTATAGTTCAGGAGCCTAGTGTCTTTTTACTTTCAATGGGCTGTAATATAACTGTAATATGTATTTCTTTTTTTCCTAACAGGTTTTTGGTACTCTTACATGTTTGGGTTTACAAATATTGGATACTCTATTTATCTTAATCTGCTTATTGTTCTACTGCATTTTGGAAATTAAATGACTGCTTTTTTGTTTTGTTTGGTTCTCCTCACTCGTCTGGCAAAGTAAAAAGATATGATCTTTTGTTTGTGCTGCCTACTTTACAATATTCATGTTCAGCTTATTTAAGCTATTTTTTTAATTTTTATTTTCAAATCAGCTCTGACCTTTAGTGTTATTTTCCTTTGTTATGCCTTTCTTTGCCATAGCATATACCCCTGACTGTCTTATCATTCTTCACTAATCCTTTATCCTGGCACTCCAGAGAGAGAAGGAAATGGGATTAGTCATTGAATCCATCAGCTAGGCAGAACAACTGGCCAGGACTCCCATAAGCGCTCTGAATGGTCATTCACTTTCTTGTAGCTGCTAAAACAATATTTAAGCCAAAATGCTATTATCAGATGTTTGCATAGAAATTTCATTTACTTTAAAGGAGATTTGAGCACAAATGAAACACTGAAGTTGGCTCATTTAACACAATACTTAGAACACTTCTGATGAAAATTAGCTGCTGAATATGCAGCAATCTTTGCAAAGTTTAATATCTCCTCCATATTGTGTACTGTTTTACTGACAAATCTTGTTCTTTAACTAGAATGAAACTACCAAAGTACCATCTGTAGATCTAAATATTTGGATACCTCTCAAGCACATTTTGGATTCACTGTTGCCAACAGCAGTGATCATTTTGACAAAACTGGCACTTAACTAATAAGCGTACTAGAACTATAGCATAATTCTACAGATTAAGAGCAATACAGTTACATTCAGAGAGTTTTCATAAATTTTCTAAAAATACATTCCGCTACAAGTGCAAAAGTTTTAATCATTTTTTAACTATCTGGAAAGTTTTGCCAAGGACATTTATCAAATTCACAGAATAGATAGGCTTTGCTAGGGAAAATATTGTAATATTTGTCTTAACTACAAAGTTATTTATTCTTCAAAGAGGCAAAGTTCATTGGAAGATGTAAGATCATGGAATCATAGACTTGATTGGAAGGGACCTTAGAGATCATCTAATCCAACTTCCCTGCCATGGGAAAAGATGCCCTTAACCAGGCCAGGTTGCTTAGGGCCTCATCCAACTCGGCCTTGAACACCTGCAGGGAGGAGGCATCCACAACCTCTCTGGGCAATCTTTTCCAGAGCCTTGCCACCTTCTTACTGAAGAATTTCTTGCGAAGATCCAATCTAAACCTATTCTCCTTCAATTTAAATCAAATTCCCCTTGTTCTATTGCTGGACACTCTTGTAAAACGTCCCTCTCCAGCCTTCCTGTAGGTTCCTTTCAGGTATTGGAAGGAATTTATAAGGTCCCCCCAGAGCCTTCTCTTCTCCAGGCTTAACAATCCCAGCTCCCTCAGCCTGTCCTCATAGTAGAGGTGCTCTAGTGCCTGGATCATCTTTGTGACCCTCTTCTGAACAGATCCATATCCCTCTTATGGTGGGGGGACCAGAACTGGTTGCAGTTCTTTGATTGGAAAAGATAATATATAGAAAAGGTAAGATTTCACTCTCTGAAGGCCTTCTCTAGGTGTTCTGACTTCTCATTGGCTCTTGTCACTTTATATAACAGCATCAAGTTTTTTCAGAGTGGTCTTGCAGATATGGCAGTCTATTCTTCTACTTAAATAATTAGAAGTGTACGCAAGTAAAAACCGAAAGATCACTCCAATTTGTAATGGCATTCATAAATAAAGCCATTGGATTCACTGAGTATGTATTTTCCTGGAAGTTGGGTAGACATCTGATGAATTTGGGACATTTACCCCAATGAAAAATGTTTAGTTTAGATTTGGTAACTATACAAAAAGCTACACAACTTGTAATGATGTATCTGAGTCAATGTTATTGAATATACAAGACCTCTGCAGTTGTGAGAAGAGAAATGCAAGTCAGGTTGTGCTTCTCCTACTACTTTTGTTTATGAAAGGTGACATAATGCTGCCCTTTTCAAGATTTTAAAGTGATATTTTTTTTCCAAGTACACAAGAATTATCACCTCAGGGTTTACCCAGCTGTATAGAATAAAGGAGATTCTCTTAAGTGACCCTAATGAGGAAAAACTGTTTAAAGCTGGGAGCCTACACATTGTTTAGACTACTAGAATTACATTTACCAGATCTGTCATTTACTTCTGAATACAAACTACAGTTGCCAGACACTTCACCTGCAAAGGAAATGCACTTGAACCATCTCCTGTGAAAATGGTTTATTTTCTAATATTACTAATACAGACAAATTACATAATTTCAAAGTGAATCTTTAGACATGTTACATGATCCTTCTGACCATTAAAAAGGGGATCAGGAACAGCTATTTAATGTATGAAAGCATGCAGTAATACTGTATATAAGGCATGATTTCCATCACTATCTTTTTCAAATTGCCTCAATGAAAGAATAATAAATATTCATTTTCTCCTTTCCCACTGATGCCAAAATGTAAATGCAGCTAATTATGGTCTTCCAAATGCAATTATTAATCAGTTTTGTAGCAACATGTTATTTATAACTAGAAGTATGCAAATGTTCGAGTTTGTTCCCAGATGGGTTTCATTAAGTTACTGCAATCACACAAGTTGAACAAAGCACTGATCTGTGCTCTGTTACCAATATACAAATACAAAAATTTTCCAGCAGAAAAAGCGCAAACAAACAAAGAAAACCTACACGTACATACATATGAGTGTATAGACTCATAAATATATATGAAAAACTCAGTCAACTTGCATTAAAACAATATCCAAGAGCTGGTATAGATCATCCACATCAATAACGCTCTAAGAGATTTCATTTACATCTTCTGCGACAATATCAGCTGTGATATATTCTAAGGAATTTGTGACAAAAGCAACTGCGAGACTGCACAGTGCACATGTGCAATGCATGACTTTAGATCTACCTGTCACCTGCCAAGGGGCTCTTCAGAGACTGTGCCATTTTTATGTTAGGCTCTGGTGTCTTAGGGCATGAAGGAAGCCCCAGCTTTGCCTTGATAAGAACCCCCCTATTTGAATGTGGATCTTGTGAACACTGATTTTAACTGTGAACTCCAAAGCTCTGGAGAAAAATGTTTTATTACATCTGTTCCTTTGGCTTTCCTTTTCCATCTTTAATGACTGTTGTGCTTATCTCCAAGCTAATGTAATCTGGTCAGATTTTAGACTGTTCCTCACAAATTTGACCTACTATTCAAAGTTACTCTTTAAACTGTTGTGGGTTTTTATCCTATACAAGACTTCATGTTTATCAATATACATAATAAGATCATAGTATCTAGACATATTTTCTTTCATTAAAGTGTTAGACTTTTCAAATTAAAAGAAGTAAGTTGAATTTCTAGTGGATAACAGATCAAATTATAGTTTTTCAGCTGAACAAAGTACACACTCTTTTGTAAATCTGAACATAGTTTTCCACTATAGCAGACTATATTGCAGTTGTTTAAAGAAACTAAAGTATTCAAATATAAAATAGAACATTGTATTTTTTGTTATATTTCACTGAAGCCTTTGACAGGCTCTTATTTGGGCAGAACAATATCCGAGTGTATGTACCTTACCTACCAGTTATTTATCACAAGCCTTTTTACAAATGTTCTTTACTGTGTCTCTTAAAATGAGAGTTACAGATTTCTAATGGACTTTGTGGGGACTTTTCATTTCCTTGATTTCACAATTCTGTTCATGGTAATTCGGAGAATTACCTAATTTCTATAAGTATTTTTTCCATTAAGTGGTAGAGACTATATTTTTTATCTTGAGTCTTAATATCATATTATGTTTTATTAAATTAAATATAGGAGAAACTTAATCATAGCATATCATAGAATGGCCTAGGCTGGAAGGGACATTAGAGATCATCTAGTCCAACATCTCTGTCATGGGCAGGGACGCCATATCTCAACTAGACCAGGCAACACATGGGGACGGAGCAGGAATCAAACCTACGACCTCGGTGTTAGTTATTGTTGTCAGCACTGCGCTCAAACCACTGAGCTAACCGGCCCCCTTAATTCCTAATGCAATCATAGTAAAGCTGTTACCTTGACAGATATAAGTATTTACAAAAACCCCTAGATTGTTGATACTTTAGGAGGTGGGGGGGCAGGGGTGGGGAGAGAGAGGGAGAGGGAGGCAGAGGGACAGGGAGGCGGATGCCAGGGGAGGTTGTGGACATCCCTTCCCTGGAAGTGTTCAAGGGCAGGTTGGATGGGACTTTGATCAACCGGAGCTAGTGGACAGTGTCCCTGCCCATGGCAGGGGGTTTGGAACTGTATGATGTTTTCATTATAGAGAGACTATTAACTCAGTCTTGATACTTTTTTGTTACTTGGGGAATAACATCAAACAGCTGTTACATAAAACTGAAATCCCTTTGATAATAACCAACAAGTACAGCTCGTCTTCCAAAGCCCCCTTTGTTCTATCAAGTGCAAAGCCAAGGGACTTAACTGAAGACTTCCTTGCAAAGATTACTATCTCTTCTGCTAAGCTTCTATAGCAAGTTTTCAACTTATTACTTCCTATAGGTTTCTAATTTCTATAGGTTTACAGAACCAATTGTCCATAGTCTTAAGCAGTTAGCTTAAGTTAAGAATATCTTGAAACTCCCTGAATAAAGATGGCAGTCTGTCAAAAATTTGGCATTATTGTGCTGAATGAAATCCACTTAAAATGAAATAATGTGAAGTTGTCCAGTGGCCGCAGTCTTAAAGCTGCTACTTCATGCAATCATTCAACTACTTTAGGTCTTCAGCTTTGGTGTTCAACATAGCTGAGATGATTTATCCAAAAAGAAATGAAAACAGAGTTCATATGTAGCTCATGATTAAATAATCCATTGTCAGAAAAAAATAGCCATAATGTGTTCATTTGCTCTTTTGTACAAGCAAGAGACTTTCTCACACGTACACTCTATCAATAACAATAAATGAACTGATGGATGTTTTGGCAAATAGTTCTTTCAATTTACTTAACTTCAAGGAAATATTTTTGTATTTAAAGTTTGTAGTAAATTGGTCTCTAACCATGTACTTCAAGTACTAAAAAAACATTTAAAATCCAATTGCCAACAAGGGATGACTAAGATCTTGTTTCCAGCTTTTAGCACATAAAATGTTTTTGCACAAGAGGCGAAATGAGTCAAAGGTTAGGAAAACTTATTACCCTTCACAGAAACCCAAGAGGTTTTTTTACAACTTTCAATCAAAACCAAAATAATGGACAAGATAAAAGCACAATAGAAGTGGTGTGGCTGTACAAAGATCTGATGGGTAATGTCTACTGAGACTTCTTTCGCTAAAATGAATCTCAGCTGCAGAGAAATTCATAGTTCAGTGCTGAAATTTATATTGGACTTTTTTTTTTTTTTGTTAAAGTCATAATAAAGAAAACAGAATAAACACTCCCTAAAAGATTTGGAATCTAGTACTGAATTACATGGTGAAAAGTAAAAAGAATTGAGGTTAGAATTTTGTCCAAGCCAAACTTTGTAGTTGCCCCTCGCCCAACTGAGAATTTCAGTTTTTCCTCCCCACAACTGCTCTGTAAATATCTCGAGCTTCGAAGGGTCTCCTAACAGCCATCTAGAACCCATGTGGTTGTCACTCAGTGGACATTCCTCAATAGGTTTACTTTTACTTCACAAGAGGTAACCTCTCACATTTTTTGTGCATTGGTCTTGAATCACGGTAGGACCTATTTCTCACTATGTGACTTCATGTGCTCATCAGGGACATTACACACCGAAGGTACGGCTCTGAGCTAGAGGTGAAGGATATGCTTGCTTACAGACATGTGGTTCCTCAGTTTCAGCTGTGGGACACACTTCCTTTGTTGCCATTTTTTATCACTGGCATTTGTTACCATTTATCTCATGTGTTCAGAAAACTGAAACTGGAAAGGTCTATGCTTCAATGCATCTGTCCTGTGATACTGGCAGCTGAAGTCAAAGGTATTAAGTATTAAAAGTACAATGAAATCATTAAGAAATGGCCTCAAGAGACAGTTCCATTTTTCCATTTTCTATTTGTTTTCTTGTAGTAAAAACAATAACTGGGGCTAGGATTGTATTATGTAAGGACAAAACATACTTGCTTTGGGCCTGCTCCATCTCTCAGAGAACTCATTGGGAACTTTAGTTCTTTAAGAACACATCAATTCCCAAAAATGAGCAGTCTGCTGAGGTTTTGGGACAGTTGTGTCTGGATAGAATGGCTATATAAAATTCTGCTTTGTAAAGTTACATCTTTCTCAGAAAAAAAACACAAAACAACCAAACCAGTACTGGTTAATCAATTTCCAATTCTGAGCTTAGAAAGAGTTGTGGAACTTGAGGTGCAACTCTCATTTTTAATTGCTTAACATCAATTTTCAGATATCTTCCATTCTAATACAATATCTTTTTTCTCATGTGCCATTTTTTGTTACTGCAACAGAGACATTTTTAAACCGTTTAGTCATCATCATATGTAACATTAGTTCAATTTCCTAAGAAATTGCTGACATCTGTTCAAACACTGATACTTCTCCATCTACATAGATATTTAACTCAAGATTTTTATTGTGTCAAAGACACTAAGTCTTGAAAAGATACCAGCTTTAAGGCTTAATTATAACTGTTTAAGCACTGATCCATTAGTATGAGAAGGAAGCATTTGTCTACATAACATTTCCATGCAGGAAGTTGAGCTGAAGTTGAGTGAGACTGCTAGAAAAACAGATGAGGCTGGCTAAGGTTCACAAGGTACCTGAAGCCTCAAAGAAAAAGTGGGAGGACTGGGTAGACCCAAATTCCTGCAGGGCACTGCTGGTGACAACTTTTAGAGCTTACCACAGTTATTGGGAATTAATCTATTTATTTTAAGGGACTTTTCATTAGGCCTTTGGACAACTGAAATATTAAAATTCCCCAAAGTAGCCTTTGACAAAGGAAATTGTCTTTTGCCCCTCAGGACTTAGGTATCACCTTCAGACAATAATAGATACCTGAACGTATTTCAGAAGGTACAAAGGCAATGTATTTAAATACTTTATCTTTTTTTGCTTCTCATATTGAATTTTTTAAGATACAGAATAAAGATAATAATTGTTTTCAAATAAATCCTATGATGGGTCACTGACAGTAAAATTGTGGGAATTTTGAGTTTTTTTCTTTCTGATCAGACTTTAATGGTCCTCTTTTGAGAGCTGATATTTGCAGTTTCCGTGTTTTATGTTGGCATGATGATATTGTGTTTCAAAGTTCAAAAAGAGAATTTAAAAATAAAATATTTCTATTCATTGGTTCTGTGAAGTCATTAGAAATTCATATAGTACAGACAAATGCTACTTTGTGATCTGATGAAAATAAAAAAAAAAGAAAAACAAAGTCATGTAAAGTTTTATGTGTCTGCTAAGGAAAGGAGCCGCTAGATTTAGGTTTCTTAACTAATCATAAACTGAAGTTATTGTCGTACAAGTTAGTCATTGTAATTAATTGTGTAAGCACTACTTGTCTGTATCAATACACAATCAGTCAGGTTAAGTCAATGTTATAGGTAATCAGACTTAATCTCTCACTTAGTAGTGAAGTGGTGTAGGAAGGTGCAAAAGATCACTTAAAGGAACTGCTGTGTGAGGTTTCAATCCAGCAGCTGAAAGGAGGTAATAAACAGGGTCATCATTTATTAAACAAGTTTCAGTTTGATTCACAAAACATGTCCATACAGAATTTGTTTTAGTTCAAGTAATTTTCTGTCCATGCAACACGAAAAGCTCCCAATTAATGCATATCCAGACCAAGACTGACAATTACTTTTAGAAATGATCACGTATTTGGAGTCCTATAATGTGTAGCATAGTAATTAGTATGATCAGATTAAATTCCAGTGTAGCAGAAGGCTTGTATAGCATGTCAACTGTTGTCACACAGTAACCAACCTTGTAAGGTCCTTACATCTCCCATTTTCTGTTCCTCATCCACCTCCTGATTTCTTCTTCTGTTGAATTTCATCACCTCTTACTCTGAGAATTTCACAGCGCAGTTTCTTTGCAAAGAAACTGAAGTTGAAAAGGTATGAAAGAATTTAACTTGGAGAATGGGTCTGAATGGAAGTGAAACAAAAAAGCATGATACAATTGTGAAATTTTTAGCAAAATAAATCAATCTTTTTTTGCTCTTATTCAAAGAGTATTCCTGAGCCACTATCATTCAACTCTAGACTCCTTTTCAGCATCTACTTTTCAGCAGAAAACTTAGTTTTGAACTTAAACCTGCTTGACAACAACTCTTAATCAAGTAGGCAATTAGAGTTTTTCTCTGTAGACTATAATTGTAAATCAGAATTAAGACTCATTTGATGGATCACTTCACCCTGATATCATCTATCCAGTCTTAGGTCTTCAGCATCATTACTTCTGTTTTTGTGCTACATTTAGAAACAAGGCACACTAAAATGAAACCTGGGAGAAGAATTTGTCAGCTTTATAGCACCCATGCATTATTTCTTCTTATTTCCACATTTTTACCTGTTTTTCCTATAAATCATTTATGCTCTTTGTGTTCATAACTGTTTTCATTGTTTACGGTGATTCCATAGCCTGAATTCTGAGTCTTCTAGAAATTACAAAGCATAAAAATTACTAGTTCATTTATAATTTCCAGATTATTGAAGAACTTATATATAATCTTTATAACATTTATTTTCAAAGTGTTGTTTAGTGAAAGTCTGGTGTACATCGATTAATTCACTATCTTACAGTCACCTCAGTCAGGTATGGGCTGGAGGACAAGCCAACATGGACTTAAATTGGTAGCACCATAAAGAAAATACCTGTGTTTTTGCCCTTTCTGTTTGTATTTAGTTGGTCCTGCATTTCTCAAGACATAGAGGTGTAACTTCTTTTTAACATCTAGGAAGCCCATGAAATCAATAAATTTTGCATATTCAGATACAAGTCAAGATCTCAGTAATTTTTAAGGTTTTGGTTTCTGGACTCAGATTTACTTTTCTGTGTAATATAATTTCAAATAAGTACATTGGCAGCAGAATCTAGACCGGTTTTCTGAGTACTCAGACCCGAAAGCCAAAAGCTTTTTTCTTTTAGTTCTTTCCATATGACTTTCAACTGCCTTGCTGTAGAAGACACCACTTCAATTCCTGCAATTAGTATTACTCTGTTGATCCTGAAGGATCTTACTGTTTGGTCAGATAAGATTATTATCTCCATACCTAAGCAAGACCTCATGACTGAATCTTGAAAACATCCTTACCGTGGTTTCGGTTTGTCTGATATGGAATCAGTGTTGTGTTCAAAACTGTTGTGTTTTCGTAACTCTCATTGGTTTAAATCAGGGATTTATTGTGTGTCTTTTAATTCTCAACACTGTTTCTTAATTTATTTTTGCCTTATCAGGAAAGTGTAACTACAGTGGTAGCAACACCCCAGGTCATAATCTAGCTGGTGTTTGGGAACCTTTTCAGCATTTGTGAATAAAGTCTCTGTTCAGTTCTCAGACATCATTATGTTTTTATTCTCTACAAAACTAAACTTGTCTGTCCATCTCTGGTACATCTAGTAATGTCTTACACTGGTTTTATATCTTACGAAAGTCTAGACTTATTTTACTAAACACAGGCTTTAAATGTCTAAGGGGTATATCAATAAGGAAATGAAATGTGACCAGTTACACCTTAGTAAATGTTATTACTAAGATAATGTAACTTTTACTATTGTATCAGTGGATTTCTTAATTATAAGTAGTGGTTTTTTAGAAGAGTAAGTGAAAAATTTTCCTTCTGTTTCTCCTTTCTTGGGAATCATACATTCCTTCTATATTTTGTTTTGTTCACGTTTCTTTTTTTATTTACTATTATATGTTCCCAAAATTCTTGTTGTTCTCTGCTACTTGATGAATTTGTTACTACAGATTCCAAAGCTATTAGCCATCTTACTCTACATATTATACTGAACTGAAATTACCTAGAAAACAGATTTCCCGAGAACCTTCCAGCATTTTTTATTACAGGAGACAGAAATATCACAGAACAAATTTCTTTTTAAATTTTCAGTATTTTCTGTGGTTTAGATTAGAATGTCATTGGGAGTACTAATACATGCCACAACACACAAAAAAGGGAAAAGAATCTACTTTTAAATTTTTTTTTAAATTTATGAAGAATTTCATTTATCAAAATTTGTGGTTGACTATTTGTATCAAATTGCACTTTGTTTCACACATTATAAAATTATTTCTAATCATAGATTTAAACTTTTTTTTTTAGGTTTTTGCCTGTGCAGTGCTACACTGTAAGAGATGTACTTGAATAGATGTATTAATGGTCTGTTATCTATTTATTTTTTCCCCACAACTAATAAACATTTTCCCCCAAAATTCTGAGCAAAAAACGTAGAGCTTTTTTTTGTTTGAACAAATTCCTGATCGATTTTGGCGTTGCTAAAACACAAACCATACTAATAACAATAGCAATATATATAATACAATTCTTAAGTAACCAATACACTTATTTGTATTTCCGTACAACTACGGTTAGATGAGGTCTTCAGCTCCTTAAGATGTCTAGATGTAACCCAGGCATAGATAAAAGTTTTATATCTGTATTATCACACTAAAAAGAGTTAGTCAAAAACCCTATTACTGAGCCCTGAAATAAAAGATAATGCACTATGCTGTATAGGAAGAGATTAGTTTTATCTGTATAAGTATGTGTAGTCATACACTCAGTAATGGTAAAGAATACATGTCCACAACATATGACTTCATATCCTCAGCTACTGTACATTACAACTGTCACGTACAGATGGGTTTATATTGCTAATGCAGTTGCTGAGCAGTGCTAGATTTTGGCTCTGGGATTTGGAAATTGGCCCCAGAAGCTGTGTTATGCAGCTATTTATTTTATGTGAAAAGATGAAGATATTTCACTGCAGGACACACAGAGCTCTTAATTTTGCAAATCAGATATATTTCTATTCTTTCATTATCTCAATTATAACAGTATTTCTTAAAAAGATTTTGTTTCTTTGATTATCTCCATAATAGAATTAATGCACCTAGAAAAAGCATAGCGGATTTTTTTACTTTTTACTATAGTACATTTCAGTGACAGCATTTTCTCATGGCAAAATTTACTTTAAAACCATTTTCCCAATTGCATCCTGCTTTAAATCACAGAAAATTGCCCATAGCACTTGGAAGCACAGGTGTCTGATAAACTATCAGTCCCTGGACATAATAACAAAGGAAAAATCTATTTCCCTTTGATTACTATAATTCAGATAGTTTTACTGTGTGCGCAAGAATTGTGAATCCGTACCACACCGATAGTTTATTTAGCAGCAATCACCCCTCCTAGTAAATTTTCTTCAAGTTAATGCTTTGTGTCTGATACATTGCAATAGGAGAAGACAGCAGGTGCAAAGAATTTCTGCAATTAGGCCCACACATCTTTGGATCAGTCTCTAACTGAGTTTCTTGGAAAAGGGAAATAGCTTCGAAGTAACTGCAAGTTCAATTTGTGAGCTATCAAGAAATACAACCACACTGAAATAACCCAGATTCATGAAACTGATCTTTTTATAATTTACAGTTTCCACCAAGAATTCTTAGCAGCTTGTGAGAGAGTGTATTTGTGATAGCAAAAGGATTTCCATTTATAAATTCATCTTCTCAGCCTCATATGATCAAATTTTAATATTTACAAGGCTATAAAGTGACTATTTTAGTGTTTTCTAGTAGTTTCTAGGCTACATAATTTCCTAAATAACACTGTTATTCAAACCCTTTCATTGTAGTTCTAGGTCCTCTTTCATCATTTCATCTAATTTGAATTTTTAAGTTAAATATATATATACACACATATTTTTAAATATATATATATTAAAGAAGGAAGTTTTGGCATCTTTCTTTAAAGCATTTGGAGAAGATAATGCTACAATTTCCCTGTTCATACTGATACAGAGAATTAGAAACTTTTAGTCAGACATCACCAATGCAGCAAATAGTTTAGTGAAATGTAAACATAGAGTCAAGCCTGCTAACACTGCAAGTAGTTTGGAAGCTTTTGTCGCAAGAGAACTTAGATAATAGGAGCTGCTAGCGCACACATAGACATAACAATGGAAATATATTTTCTATAAGGGCCTGATGGAAATTTCCTAGCTAAAAGCCTTCTAACGAGGAGCAGCAATGAACGGTTTAACAGTTGCGTTGTGAGATGAGTCTGTATGCACATTGTGATGCTTTGAGTGGGACTTACCTCCGAGAATGGAATGCAAGGCTACTGTGAGATAAACAGGCACAGAGTGCCTCAGGCTCGGACCTTGCTTGTCGGCAAGAACAAGGGAATACAGTCTATGATTCACTGAAAAAGAAACCATGATAATGAAGAGGAGGACTATGAGCCTTCCTCCAGAAGACCCCGGCCCACGACCACTAGACCGCACTGCGCACGCGGCAAGAGGAGGAGGTTCAGCATGCTTATCTTAGAACTAACCCAGCTTACACTCATGAACATGTATGCTTTTGTGTAATAAATATCTGTCTGCTTGTAGAAACGGTGTGCAAGCTTTGAGGAGAGATCCCCTTGCACCCGGCGCCAAATAAACATGCCTGCTTTATAACTCCCTCTGAGTTGTACAGTAAGTTTCCGAGTGTCAATACATATGGACAGCAAAGACAGACTAGCATTCAAATGGAACTACTTACTTACTCATCAGCCATGTATATAAAAAAGCACCTACAGCTTCCAAGTACTACCTTGGATCAAGTCTGTTTAGTTTGTGAAATTTGAGATAACACAGCAGGTGTTAATTGCAGGCCATTCTGGGATATTTACTTTCTATTACTATATGGAAGAAATGGAAGAAACATAAGCATGAGAAATTTCCAATCTAGTAAGCCAAAATTTCAGACGATTTACCTGAAGTTCTGTGGCTTTACAGCATATTAAGAGCTCTCTCTAAGGTTAAGAAAATTTAATGTGGTGCATCTTTTAAAGCAATGTCTTTTATATTTCTGAAATTATAACCCACGAAATTAGTGTTTTTCTTTGTCCTGTGATTGTAGTATTTTCAAGGCAAGTTAAATGTGTTACATAATAAGTCATTTGTTATTGGTGTCATGGCACACCACAGGAAAAATAAACAGAATTAATATTTTTATAGGAGATTTATAGTCCGCTTTCATTAACTAGAAGCTGTTTGCATTTTTATTTATTTGCTTTCCTATGTTTTAGCAAAATCTCATATTGTCCTTTCCTTAGAAATAATAAAGCAGCCCTTAGATGTTCTGTCATATACTCAGCAGTACTCAAAGTTATGCTGTCTACCCAGAAAACTTAAAATTAAGTTTAGTGTGGAAATAAGGATGAACATAGTAGTTTGAGCTTTGTGCCTCTAAAGAGAGGATATGCAGACCCTAAACAATTTCAGAAGTATTTGAATATTTCCACAGTCCCTCTTCCTTTCTTGGGAATAAGTGCTGTGAAGACTACCCCTTAAAGATTTCCTTACAGATCATGTCTGTTAAACACACTCCAGAGGAGACACTGAAAGGCAGGATTCCTGTTTTCTATATTCTTGAGTGTAGGTTGCCATTTAATTACAAAATATTTCCTCTTCCTTAGTAATACTTTTATTTATGTCTTCAGTGCTCCAGAAAACCGGGAGATATGAGAGGCTGCAGTTCTGAAGGGATGCAGCTTTGCCCTGTGACCTTCCCTCCTACAGCAGACCACTATTACTGATAAAGTACTCCACAGTACTGATTTAAAAACTCTTTGGTGTAAAATCACTCTTTTCTTCTGCTGTCAGTGAACTTAAGAACTCAGCTCCTGAAACATGGTCAGCAGATGCAGCTCCTGTGAAGTCAGCGCTCTACATTTTACAAGAATAAAATGTACCAGAGGATATCAGCTTCCTTTCCCTCAATCAACCTTAGTAAACACAAAAAACCTCATGTATGTTTAAATGCAGGATAGGTTACAATCCTGTTGTTTTTCTTGGAGCTTTCAGTGTCATGCTTTCCATTTCTCCCTGTACCACTAAAGTCACTTCACCTGGAAGCTGAGAAGAGGCAAAAACATTTCTGAACAAAACCCTATTGTGATATATTTATGTTAGTGGTATCCTTATATCACCTCTATGTTTCTTCTACAAAATATGAGACTTTTAATTGCCAATATCTTATTCAGGACTTCAGAAGTAGTAAAAAGTCTTCTGGAGACACAGAAAGAATTGAGAAGCTAAAGGCTTCTGGAAGACCAGAGCTGTGATTACCTGTGCACTGGTGAAATCTATCTCAGATGACTGAGTTTGGCCTTTGGAAATCTACTCTGTCCTGAACAATAAAAACTCCTAAAAATTCTGGGTCTACCCTGACAGGAAATATGGATTTCCTTTATTTCTTAACATACATTTTTGTGGTTATTCTTGGGATATCAACTTGATGAAATCTGCTCCTGAAGAAGATAAAGGCGTAAGTGCTGTATTTTGATCCTGGAGCCAATGGGCTTTAACGGAGAAGAGAGAACAGCAGGAAGCTTCTCTCCTCAGCTCTGAAACTGAATAGATTCAGTTGCCTAATGGATCATCTGGGGTCTATCTGGGGTGCCTGAAGAATTGTGGTTTTTTCCCACATCAAGAAGAATGATTATGCTGAAAAAGCTGTGTTGGCCCAATGCAAAATGCATCCTCTACTGACAAAATTTTACATTTGCTTCATTTTACCTTTTTGAGAATCTAGTGTTTCATCTGTATTTCATATACTTTATTTGTACGTGAGTCCCAACAGGATTTCAGAATTTCAAGGATCTTTTTCCAGACATAAATTTTGCAGAATAGTATTTGAAAATAAAGATGATTTTAGCTTATTTGAAAAACAGTCTATTTCTCTTTAGCAATATATTATATATATATGTGAATGATTATTTACAAATTACTAGAAACTAATTTACTCATTAAAGTAACTAAAGATGTTGCATAAAGAGAACAGAAGAGATATTTGGGTGATCTTTATAGAACTTTTTAATGAATTTTAATGAGATCATTCCGGCTTCCCATATTTGTGAATTGTCCAAAAACTTTCTGGAAGATACTTTTGTACAGATATCTCGAATGGCACTGGTAGCTTTATTCTGGGAATCAGGAGGTCACTGTAGATTGTCTACTAGTTCTAGCTCCCAAAAAAATCAGTCCAGCAGGTTTTGCACTCCACTACCATTCATTTGTGAAATGGAAAACAGCTGGACAATTTGTAAAAAAGCTCAATAAATTATAGAAATTAAGGGAAAAAAATCAGGATGCTGCATATAAGAGTGTTTGTGTGCATCCAATTAACATTCCTGAACATAAAAGCAAAGTTAAAATTTAGGCAGCATTAGTATCTCCAATACCTCTTCCATATGCTGTGTCAGCTTTCAAGCATTAGATGTGACAGTCTTTCAGACATATCATATGGTTCAGCATAAATACAGCACTTGAAGCAAAGCTTTAAACTTATAATTTCTCTTTGAAGTGAACAACATGTTCATATGTGAGTCAGATACTTACATATTCTGTGATAGTTTTTGAGCAACCCTACATGTTTAGATCCAAAGTCAACATTCCCACCAAACTTCATCATTCTATCAAAGGGGGAAACCATGTGCACTTCAGTCACCTAGATCATTTTATCATATTGTGGAATTAAACCACTGGATTAATTTATCTGTATGACAGTTCAGAAGCATCTTGGCTTTGCTAAAGATAATGTCAAACTTCAAATAACTCCAGTGTAGGAAAGGTTTAATCTTCAATTTTATAAAGCCTCGTTTCCTGAATTTTATATTCTAAAATTCTACCACTGTATTTATTCTTCTCTCAACACACAGCCCGCAGGATTCTTCTGACGGTAACCCTCTAAGTAAACAAACAAATGTGCTGTAACATGAACATGAATGAATAGGAATAAAACAAAATAGGAACAAACCAGAAAAAGCAGGAATTTGTGTCTCTGTATTCTATCACTCTTCCTACTTTTTTCTTTCTTATCCATTTTAAGGAACAAGGCCTTTAGAAAGGAGCTTTTTTCTTATTTTATATACCACATCTAATGTTACATGGCCCAGATATGCTGCACATCAAGGACTCTTGATATGAAACTAATAATGAATAATGAGCCAAAATGACTGTATATTTACAAAAACAGAAGTCATGCATGCTAAAACAAAAGTAGCCTTTTTTCAGGCCCCAGTAAAACTGTGAATTGTTCAGGATTATATGTTTTTCTTTAGTCCCACCATAGTAGGATAAAATGTCCAGGGACAGAGATTAGTACGCATGTGGAAGCACTGAAATATAATTTATTTTTAAGGCAACTACCTTAGTTTTTGTAATTCACTTAGGAATCCGTGTAAGAGTTTTGCATGCATTAAATTATTTTTTCACATTTCATTCAACCCACAGTGGGACAATCAGCTTCAGGTTTCAGCTATGATTCAGCCTTGATCACAGCACATTATTATATCCACACAACCGTCATTTGCTTTTCTTTCCCCAGCTAGAGATGATTGGGTTGCTTGCAGCTTTCTTAATTAAAAATCTGCTTATTTTGACTGGACTTAGGTTAAGAAGATTAAAGAGTATGGTGAATACACAATTTATGACTGAAATGGAAAGTTATCTGAGAAGTAAAATAGAAGTGAAACATTAAGCCTTCTTTTTTGCAAAAGTAGCATGGTACAGCACAGGCCACATTTTCAGTGAAGAATTTATTGTCAGCTGTAGCCATCCACCTTTGTATTTTCATGGCACAATGACAATTTTCAAGGAATTATATGTGCAGCTAATCAAGCTAGAAAATAGCATAGATACTGAGAGGCCAATTGTACACTTTAGCATCAGATTTTGTGAAGCAGCTTCTGTATGCAACTTGGGTGTAGAGTCAGCCCTAGCAGATTTTACCAACAACTGACATTTTACAAACTCATACTCCTGCTTCTACAAGAAGTTAGTTTAGATAGTAGTTTATTAACATCAAAATATCTGTTCCATTCTGCAAATTGTACATGTTCTAGACAGCATACCTTCAATGCAAATAGAGGGAATATACAATTTGCATGAAAAGGTATCATGAAGAGGATGAAGAGATTACGCAGTTCTTCCACTTGCTAAGTACTTTTTGTGCAGTTAGTGAACTTCATGTGTGGGACTTATGAACTCACACCTTTCTTCTGTTAGAAATAATTGAATCTGACCAAAGCACTCAATAGAATTTTTCCAATGCCCTAGAACAACTCAGGGAAGGATTGTCTTCACCTGTTCTCTGGCCTTCCTTTTGGCTCTGCTATAGTGTATATGAACTCTGAAATATTTCTCATAGAAAAAAACCAGTTTTGTATGTTCATCAGTTTATTCTTTTTGAATCTATTCTAAAATATAGCCAGGAAAAAGCAGAGTTGGGCTTGGGATGTAAAATTACTAGATAGACAAGATAGGCAAGATACCTAAGAGGGGCCAGAAACTGTCTCAGCTTTTCTGCCTGATGCATATGTCAAAACTCGAGAAAGTTGCTTTTGGCAGTTGCTTTCCATGATTTAATTTTTTTAAACAAATAAATATATGACAATTGAAGTGTTTTCCATGTTGAAGGGAAAAAACCCTCTACTTGATATGAAAAGTTGCTTGTTGGATTATCTTTTTTCTGGGAATAAAAGCTGTGGTTTTTTTCTGGATCAGATATAAATATGTCACTTCACATTTTTGGTTCAGTTATAAAATTTTCCAAGGTAAAAATTTACATAACTCTATGTCATGTACAGATTCCACATGGATTAAAATGGGAAGACAGGTTGAATAATGGGATGAGCATTTCAAAGTTTGCCCTATTCATGTAAAATAAAAGTTGGCATAGAGAATAAGGGAACAGATATTTTAAAAAGGTACTGCCTTGGAACGCAGATCTTGGACAATTAAGATCTGTGAATAAGTTATTTATTAAAACAGGTAGCAAAAGATGCTGATCTTGACTAGTAAGTACAGGATGGTCTTTTCAGCAGTGGGTGACAGGATTTGGAGAGTTTTTGCACTGTTATAACAACAGCTGCCGCAGAATGATATACATAGAATAACTAGAAACAACTGGGGTCAATTGGAGTCAACTTCTTGGGTTTGCTTTTTTTTGTTGCATTTTTTTTATGTGTGCCTATAGCTGCTAGATTCCATCTGTGAAAAGACGCACTTGATTTCAGGATTTTATGTGCCCTCTTTTTTCCTATCTCTCTTTGAATTTGAGTAATGAAACAGATGGAATCATGTCATGAATCACTAGTGGGATTGCATTGACCTACATCTACAGTACTGAACAGAAAGCGCTACAAATGTTTGAAGACTTAAGCACACCTTATGTAGCTTATTGCTGCTTCCTCTCGACTTCCTCACTTATGCTAGAAAAAGCTTTCACCATGTATGGCATATGAATTCGTTCAGCACACTGTCCTGTGATTAAAGTGCCCCACAATTTCAAAGCAGCATTGCAGACAACACTGGAGATACGGTGGTTAAATTGCTGTAGCAGAACTGATGAGACAACGTCAGAGCCCACAGGTGACGTAACACATGCAATCACCATACGAATGTTTCTAAAAGTCAAAAGAACATTTGTGGAGATGCGTGGGCTTCAATTCTCCCTGATCCTGAGGTGCAAGAAAAGTCAGAGATTGATATAACTGATTTTCAGTTGTTTAATGTTGGCAGAATATTTTCAGCTTTGGGGTTTCATAGCTCTTAAGTGTTCTGGTTCGTTACATGAGTCAGAAACATCCTTCTCATTATATTGACGTTTTATTTATTTAAGAGTATCCCACGTGAAGAAATACAGCACTATTCACGGAAAAGAAACTTCAATCTAAGTGAGCAGAAGGGCCTCCAGAACAACTAATTGCCAAGTGTCTTCTGATTTTTGTTGAATTTAGCCAGTAAATGGATTATGCTCAGTTGTACTGTGAAAGAAGAATATAAAGATAATGATCAATTTAAGTGTACCTTAACATCGTACTTCATTTGATCCGGAAGGCTCTACAGAATTACCTGGATAGGTTGGCCGGATTGGCCAAAATCAACTTTATAAGCTGCCATAACTGTGAAGTTAAATGAGAATTTTAAAAACTATTTTTAACTGGAAATTATTTATTTTTGGGCTTTTTTAGCTGTCCAAATGATACTCCGCTGTAAAGTTTAAAGCTGTAATTTTCACAACTTATAAACTGTATACAAGTGCAAATGCCGTGTCTATTTTTTTTTTAAATTATAGTAAAGAGAATAGCATATATATGCAGATCACAAAGCAAGCAACTTTGTGGGATTTTTTTAAAAAAGTACTTAAGTTACTGAAGCATTTCTTGTTTTCTTCAATTTTGGCTATTTAAATGCCTTTAAAAATATGTCTTCAAATTCCTAAAAGTGATATTTAACATTTAATTCTCCATTTTTCTGCTTCTGTTCGCATATCACAATTTAATTTTTTTCAAGAAACAGGCAATGAAATCCCAATCCTAACAGAAAAGTAAACAAAATTATCCTAAAACACTCTCCTCATACTTCAGAATAATCACAGCAGTTTATATCCTTTCTAAAATTAGCAAGGTGGATCTGTACCACAGATTCAATCTTTATTTTGCAATATTTGCAATATCCTGATATTACATTCAAATTAATATACTTGGAGTAATAGCTAGTATTCCCAATATAATAGTAAAAATAATTTTTTTAATGAGTCTGTAAGATATCTTGTCAATTTTCTTGATCAGTTTTGAATATGGCTTTTAGGAATTGCCATATCTGACTGCAAAAAAACAAACAAACAAACAAAAAAATCTAATAGAATTCAAATTATAGACTGTATATCCAAAATGTCAATGGATGAATATATTTTTTGAAACAGATGTTCTTAAGATACATCGTGTTATGTTTACTGGAAGCATATGGTTATATCTTCTTCCAGCATTGAGGGAAAAGTTGGAGAGATTCAGATGACAGCTCTTTCTTCTCTTGTAATATGTGGTTGAATCACTTTTTGATGTCATGTTTTTTCTATGCCTATTCACTAAGAAAAATCTGCTGCTTGCAACAATACATGTTAAAAAGGCTTTGTGGATGACCGCCACAAATTCTTCTAGTTTATCATAATATTAGCATGCACAAAATTAATGGTCTTTTATTGCAAGCTCCAAGACAAACAGACTTGTAATGGCAATTATTCATATTTTAAAAAAAATATGATAGATTACACTTCCGTTGGAATTCTTTGAAGGGAATTAAAACTTTAGTTGAAAAATGACCAGAGATTTTGACAATTGCCTGTAACCAATTATTCCTACAATGTCACAAATTTCCATTTTGTAGAAAAGTGTTCTGTAGAAGATGCTACACTGATGAATTTTTAACTTCACTGGATGTTTTAGTCTACTATATATAAGTACAAGTTCAATGGTAACTTAACACATAAAATATTCCATATCAATTTGGTAACAAGATAGGTATTGTTAGTCACATAGTGAAACAGCCAACTTTTCTTCTTTCCTTGGTTACTTTGTACTTTTTAACAAGGGTAACAGAAGGATATGTATGTCTGGGTTTGGTTCTAACCACTTATAGCCTGGTGTATCATTTTAAAGAAAAATGGATTGCAGTTTATTTTAGTATGCTAGGCTATGAGTTATAGCAGTCAGAAAGCTGCTGAATATTTCATTTATCTACTTGTTTTATGGTCATTAGTTCTGGCATCAAGATAAAAGTTAGCTTTTGGTAGTAACACCTTAAACTACTATCATTAACGCAAACTTGATAAGATGCTTATTAAAATACAAAGCTCATTGGGCTCATAAGGTATAAGTCTGCTTAATCTTCTTCTGGTATGTCACTCATACTGATGATATATTGAATGTTTTTAATCTTTAACAATTTTGCTTTCTATGGAATCTGGTTGTTACTTATTCCAGACTCATCATTATGGGTTTTTTTGTGTTTATTATTCCTGAGATATATCTTACCTAGTACTACATGTCTCAAAGACGCAGGCAGAACTTTTAGCTAGTTTCTAAGTTCCTATTTTAGACTGGGGGGAGATAATAGACACTTTGAAAGGGGTGTATCCGACTCACAGAACACTATCTAGACAGATATTACTGTGGACTTAGGTGTGACAAAGGCTTTTGTGGGAGGCAGCTGAAAACTATGTCAGACATCCAAGGTTATCTCAAGTGCCGCTAGACAAAATATCTGGGGAAAAAAGCTTGAGTCCATATGCCTTAGATGATGTTGTGGAACATCAAGAAATTTCTGAAAACTTCTCATACGTTTGTCTCAGTATTTTGCATTATATAGTCTCTTTAAAACAAAACAATACAAAACAAAAAAAACTTTGAGTCCATATGCCTTAGATAATGGTTGTGGAACATCAAGAAATTTCTGAAAACTTCTCATACGTTTGTCTCAGTATTTTGCATTATATAGTCTCTTTAAAACAAAACAATACAAAACAAAAAAAAACCCCAACATTGAAGCAAACTTAAACTTGCTTTATTTTGCATAGTGAAGTTCAAAGAGAATGAAAAGTTAGGCATGAATTCTCTCAGTGCCATTTTTTGAACAAGTTATCTAAACCATAGTAATGGGTGAAAATGAAGTGAAAAGAGAGGAGACAGACCTCTGCAATTTTTTATTTACACCTTGCAAAGACCAAGGCCACAAAGACGTTCTTCAAAACTACTGGATCCAGTAGGGATTATAACAGTTTGTCAGATAGAACTTCAGGTATGATTTCAGGATGCTGAGAGAAAGAGAGATGCCTGTTTGTGTATCTAGCTGGTTTTTGCAAGCAAACACCACTTGTCTTGCTTGCCTCTGAGTACAACAGCTGCCAGTCAGCTCCAAAATTATTATATTGAGGATGATTCTGTATGAGAAATCCTTCCTCTCTACTTCTTTAAAATGCATTTTTTAAAGTCATTTTTATAATGGATTGTGTGTACTTATTGTTAGTAAGAAAGAATGAAATAAATCTCAAGTTCATAGAATCATAGAACAGCCTAGGTTGGAAGGGACCTTAGAGATCATTTAATCCAACCTCCTTGTCATGGGCAGGGATGCCACCTCTCGACTAGATTCAGTAACACATGGGGACCGAGCAGGAATCGAACCTGTGGCCTCAGTGTTGTCATTGTTGTCAGCAACGTGCTCAACCCACTGAGCTAACCAGCCCCCTATAAATCAGCAGAGAGAATGTTTTGTCTTAGTTGGCCTCCATACCTACACAGAAAACTAGTAATTATTCTTAAGAATGCATGTATTCAGTTATTACTTCAGGGCAGTTTCATGTATTTTACCATTACACATACATTTTTGGATCTAAATTTGTAGGAGTTAGATAATAAATACTCTTCCAAAGTGTATTAGTAACCAATGCCAACACTGTGTGTTGCTTTTCTTGGACATGATTTCTTTTTCTGCTTGGACACATTGCCTGACAACTCTCATTTTTCTTCCCCACCAGGAATTCAGCCATTTGCTTATTTTTTTTTTGAATGTCAGGGCATTGCAGCAGAAACAGCAAAAGCAGCTTTGATGGTGCTCGCTGACCTGTGGCCCTTATATGATCCCAGGTGATCTGCAGATCTCATGTATTGTATCTACCACATCAGGAATAACTATTGTTCATCTGCCGCAGGGGAAAGTAAGCACAGGCAGGAAGTTTGGCAGTAAAATGCAATGACCTTTGAATGTACTGCAGTGAGTTAGCAGTCTTCAAAATGTTCTAGATGTGTTGAATCATTATGAATGTTCTGCACAACAAGGGAGCTCGCATTTCTATCCCAAGGTAGAAATACTGGTGTCTTAAAAATATTGACTGCTCAGTTTAAAATAGTATTGTGAACATGTGTGAATATGTATGTGTATGCATGTGCATCATACATAAAGCATATGACCTTCGTTGTCCCTGAGTCCAGTTCCATGGAGCTATATTCCAAGATATTACAGAGTAACATTGATTGAGATTTTAATTATTGGAGCCTGTGTATGGATTTTTTTTAAAAAAAATTTGCCATTGTTTGCTATGCTGTGTTTTCTTTACTTTTTAAAACTCTGGTTAAAGAAAGTTTTAGTTGTCACTGATGACTGTGGTTATTAAAGCCTGTTCAGTATATCCCTAGAAATTTGATTTCATTTTACATAATTCTTTCGTATTCAGGTCTATCTAATGATAATATACTACTGTGAAGAAAAGCTGCTTTAAAAAATAAAAGATAAAAAAGAAGGAAAACCTACCCAACTCAGATATGCCATTACAAATTTAAGTTTTTGCCTGGAGTTTTTACACTGTGAGTAAAAGAAGGCTAACGTAAAAGGCAAAGAGGAACTGAAACTCTTTTTCTAAAAAGTGAATCAGGACAGTAGAAAAAGCATACAAGTGCGCTTAGTTTAGTTGGACTTTTCCAATTCCAGACTATGTTTCCATTCCAAAACCCAATTACTTGTTTGAGGTGGGTTTTTTGTTTGTTTGTTTGTTAGCTTTTTAAAAGATATATATTTGCATTGTTTCCTTTTACTATATATCCCTAATCCAGTGAATGTCAATATACATTGAAGAGATCATCTGCTAGAAATTTGTTCTGGGTTTTCGAGTTTGTTTTTTTCTTGTGGTTTGTTTTTTGTTTTGGGGTTTTTTTTAAATGAAGTTTCACATCTGTAAATCTTGATGTGGAAAGTACTTTCTTTTAGCATGAATTTGGATTCCCAGTTCTGTTAATGAAGTAAGAAAAAGCATTAATATTCTCCTAGCATTTACCCTCTTTGCTATCCCTCTCTGTGATTTTTATAGACTGTTTAGTTGTCACCTCTTGTAATTTCATTCTCAGGCTACTGGGTCTGGACAGAAATTAGGTTTAAAAATAAGGTCTTCCTGCGGAGCTATGTATTTTACCAGGGGAATAAAAGGAAACCTATTTATTTATAAAACAATAAACCCCTTTCTTGCTTTAGTTTTTGAGTCTTCATGAATGAAAGGCAACTACTTCAATGCATGCAAAGTTGTTAATAGTGATGCCTAATTTCTGGTATGATAGTCTGTCACTGCGATAGTCTGTCAGCGATTATTTTGTCATGTGTCAGTAAAGTCAGGACTTCAGGACACATCTCTCACCCCTTGACCTAGCTTTCAGACATTGCTTTTATGGGTTATCTCACCAGACTTGGGAATCCAGCCACTTTACTCGCCCTGAACAGTATCATAGAATCATAGAACGGTCTAGGTTGGAAGGGACCTTAGAGATCATTTAATCCAACCTCCCTGTCATGGGCAGGGACGCCACCTCTCAACTAGACTGAGCAACACATGAGGACCAAATGGGAATTGAACCCCGCGAACTCGGTGTTGTCATTGTTGTCAGTACCGCGCTCAACCCCTGGGAACAGTACTGCTGCTCTAACTTTCCTTGAAAAAAGGAGTGCAGGAAAAGAAGGAAAGACAAAGTTTTCCTTTAAGATGTTTTACACAGATAGCTAACCTCTCGACAGTCTGAGAGCCCATTTAGTTTCTGGTGTTATTCTCTCTTCTCTTCTATTTAAATTATGGCCAAAGGCTTTAGACTTTGTTCAGTTCAAAATGTTGTCTTCTGCAGAGTACCTCCTTTGACATAATTACATTTTTATATTGAAATGTTTTCAATAGAAACTCCATTTTCCAATGATTTATTTAGCCAGCTGCAATTTAATTTGCATTAGATTTTATCCTGGTAGAAATGTTTGTTTACCTACTATTATTCATCTGTGTGCCTGTATCTCCAAATTCAGAACACATGTTTGTGTTAGCATTGAAAGAGAGTGTGTAGTTATAACCGTAGATAAAAATATTTGAAGTATCATAGTTTTGACAATTGGTTTAGACATTTCAAATTAGAATTCTCTTCAAGCCTAAGCACATTACTTTGTACATGATATTTTAACTGAATAAACCTATGAAGTCTGTAGGAAAAGTGGCTTAACCTCTTTCTGGAAAATGTGTTTTATTAACACAAAAGATTTTTTAAAAATATGAGTGGAAATTAGAGTAAATTCCACTCAATTTATATTTAGCCAACTGCTCAGATGGAACAGACCCTTATTTTCTAATATTTTTTTAATTTATTTGAGAATAGGACATTTGGCTCGAACAATTTAAAATGCCTTCATGAGAAAATGTGAAAAACTGTCAACTGAATCTTATTGTGATGAATTTTTCATTTAATTTCCAGCAGATTTCCAATTATGTCCAGCAGCAGTACTCTAGTCTTTGATCTTCCCTCTAACTGAATGAGAGTGAGGAATGTGAATTTTTAAGTAAAGGTTTGTATTAGTTTGTATTGAAAGGTAAGGAGCCTAGAAATGTGTCTTTAAGCACACATAAAACAGTCATCACGAGTTTACTTATGTGGGTGCAGGCATCCAGTTCCTGTATGTGCTTTCTGAGCTGGCTGGATTTGCATCCAGCAGCCCCTTAGGCATGACTTTCAAAAAGACATAGGAGCTTATTTAATCCAGCTCTGTGGCATTCAGAAACGTCTGGGAGTTTCTCCAGGCCGCTTGGAGGCCAAACGAGCAGCCTGAGCCTTCCTGCAATAAACATGAACGTGGAGGTTCAAATTTATCTAAAAGACTACCTTGGATTTTCATCTTCTCTGTGGAAGTCTTTCTTTACTTTGTCAACTTCTTTCTGTACCCAGCAATTGTTAGTATTACCAGCCAGTCAAAAGATATGATTATCCTACTGTATCCATTGGTGTGGCCTCACCTGGAGCACTGTGTGCAGACCCCACAATTCAAGAGGGATGTGAAGGTCCTTGAATGCATCCAGAGGAAAGCACCAAAGCTGGTGACAGGGCTAGAAGATATGTCTTATGAGAAGTGGCTGAAGACTTGGGGTTTCTTTAGTTTGGAGAAAAGGAGGCTGAGGGACAACCTCATAGCTCTCTACAGCTTCCTGAGAAGGGGAAGTGAAGAGGGAGGTGCTGAGCTCTTTACCCTGGAATCAAGGGATAGGACTCATGGAAATGGGTCAAAGCTGTGCCAGGGGTTGTTTAGACTGGACCTTGGAAACATTTCTTAATCAAGAGGATGATCAAGAACTGGAACAGGCTTCCTAGAGAGATACTCGATCCTCCAAGCCTGTCAGAGTTTAAAAGGCATTTGAACAATACTCTTAATAATATTCTTTATCTTTTGGTCAGTCCTGAATTGGTCAGGCAGTTGGACCAGATGGTTGCTGTAAGTCCCTTGAAACTGAAACACCTATTCTATTCTATTCTATTCTATTCTATTCTATTCTATTCTATTCTATTCTATTCTATTCTAAATTGAGATACTAGGATTGTGGCACAGTTTTTGCCTTCTATTTATTTATTGTTATTCTTTGACAAAATGAGCACATGTTATACAAACAGTGCAAATATGATGAGCTTACACTTGTTACAAAGTCATGTCTCTAACAAAATCCAACTATAATTATGGATATAGACTTTAGAAGCCATCTCCACTGGACTTTTTACAAACTTGATTGTGTTGTTCTGTGTTTTTTTTTCTTTTTTCTCCTCCTGTGCAAAGCAAAAGATTTGATTTAGTTAAAATTAAAATCCCTCTGACAGATACATGAGGTTTTCTGTAGAAGTTGCAAGAGAGTTAATTTATGTTAAGGAGATATTGCTTTAAAAGTGCAACTATCAGTAAAAGATGTGAAAACTTTATCTTTTTTTCATTTCACAGGGTCTGTGGCATATTTCCTCTTATTTTAAGCTTGTTTCAATAATCTTATAAAAATATGTAATTATAATATTAATTTTAATTGGAACTGCAGAGGTTATTTTATTTTATATATAGTAATCTGACATATTAGTTCAGTGGGACTTAACCAAAATCAGGAATTCCAAAGATAGACGTCAGTTCCATGTTAGATATGTTAACTATCTATTATATCCCCAGATATGTTTCTAATATCATTTAGGATGCCCTAAAGTAACTGAGATACCTGCATGGAGCTGGTAGTTAGGACATAAGCTCTGTAAGAAATTTGTATTCTTGGGAAAAGACATCATCTCAAATTTCAGTATGTTGTGGGCAGCTGACTGAAATTATCAGTCAATACCAGTAACAACTTGAAAAGATACATATCTGTGCAGCTGTGAGTTTTCTAATCTATGCTGAGCAGAATCACTTCCTTCACACTTTTGCCTGCATTTATAAGATTTCCATTGACTCTACCAGGAGTTTGGACACTCAATTGCCTCTTATCAGATGTCCTTATCAGATGTTTTAAGTATCTTCATCAGGAGCTGAATTTCACTATAGAGCTCAGTTTTCTAAAATGTGTGCTTAGTGTTATTTTATGTTCTACAGTGATACCCACCTCAAGTGTGGGAGCATGATAAATCTTGATTCATATTTTCCACCTTCAGAGACCTGGGAAAAATTTAGATAGCACTAGATGTCTATGTTTAAGTTACTTAATCATGCCCCAGATATCTATAGTCTCAACCATTAATAAGAAGTTTTTCTGTAGAAGGCATATGCTGAACCTGACACCATGAGAATACTGCTTGTGTGGCTTACATGCAAAAGTGTAGCTCAGTCCTTCACCATTTGTTACTGATGTCTCAGCTTCTCAGCAGCACTGAAATGAATGAAGTTTTACACATATTTGTTCATGCATCTTAGTGTTCATCAACTAGTACGTTGCAATATCTCACTGATTTTTTATATATTGCAGGAGATTCTCAAGTGGTTTCCAGAGCTGCTTATCTTCCAAGATCAAATAAGAACAGATGCATCATCCTCGCACAAATGAGATTGAGCTGATTCAAAAGGATATTGAACTTCTTGGCAAACTCAGTTTTGTTTTTCTATTGTCAAAACAAAGTTCTTGTAAGTGAGATTTGACGAGGTTGAGGCTTCAGTGTAAACTTTTTCTTCAGTACCACCAGAACTAGCTCAGCAAGAAACAGAAAAGCATCAATCATTCAGTTATAAAAGAAAAAGGAGATACGATACAGTTGCTTCAGAATGGGAGTGTCACGGTTTTGGGCTTCATCTCATTTGTTACAGAGTTAATAGATTATTAGTTCACTCCCAGATTCAAATCCTCCCTGAATTTTCCTTTGTTCATATGCCTGTGCATAACAGCCTGTGCAAGAAAGACATTCACATTCCGGATAGTGAGCTGGAAGGGATGGACTGCATAGAGAGACTGTATGAATTATCCAGTGTGTGGGCAGACAAGGAGATGACAGCAGGTTAGAGCCAACAATTTTAAGAGTACCTTATGGACTTAATTACTGAAGTTCAAAAAGTCTTCAAAAGCCAATTAGAACTGTTATTTGTAATAGCTAAAGCAATTAATATGGAAGTACAGCAAGAATAAGTCTTTTAGTTTGCGAACCCTGAGGAATTCTTTGTTACAGGTCTTTCAAATCGCTTTCAAAAATTTGGAAAGAAAATTGAATGGGGATTTCCTGCTGTTGTGTAAGATAAACATAACATTTTTCTGCATGGGTAACATATTGTAGTTGCAACACTCTGTAGTGAAATTTCATATCTGAGAGAAACAAAAAGTTACAGGAAAGGTATAACCAAAGACTAGTAACATTAGTCATTAACTAACAGCACATTTGAGAATCATTTACACTGGGAAATTATTATTGTGTTTTAATAACCTTATTAAGGCACTATCAGGCAGACAAGGTCTTCTAAAGTGGGGAAAAATAGAATATTTAATTTCATATATTTGGAAACTAGATTTAGTAGAGGTAATGATGGAAGGATGTATTTTTGTTGAATCTAAGCAGTAATACAAAGTGTGTATTAGTCTAAAGAAAAATCTGTTAAAGAATTTCGTTATTGTCTTTCCAACCTCAAATGTATTCCAGACTTGATGTCTGTTATACTATCAGGTACTGTGGCCACATTAATAGAATGCTATTAACAGAAATGCATGTAAGTTAATTTCAGAAAAGGGCAGAAGTCTCTCCATTTCTATTTCTGTCATTCCTTTCAGATTAAAGTTAAACACCTTCTCTGAAGAACTCTGTGAAAGAACTTCCAGCACTCTGATGCAAAAAAAAGACATAAGGCATGCCGCAGTATGTATTTTTCAGGCTTTCCTTTCAGTGAATATATTGGATGTCTTGTTTGAATAAAATATATCAGCCTCCGTCCAATTCATGGAAGCAAAGGCAAATTATAATTTTCACTATAGTCAACTAGTACTTTCCAGTATGATCCATAGATTTCATCATTTACTGAGGTCTACATGAGACTACAATAGCACATGCATATATCCAAAGGAACAATTACAGAAATACCAAAAAGGACAGAAAAGTCCATCCTCCTTGACAAAATCCAAGGTATCATGCACAGTTAATTGGATCCAGTGCATACCTCGAACGTCTGTTAACTTGAGTGTGTCTGAGCACATGCCCTTGCTTTATCTAACTTGGCATAATACCTTTGGATAAAAACGGTCCACATCATAGTAACTTTTTTTCTGTACTTGTCTTATCACTTCTTGGAAAACCCCATTTTCAGGTTTCAGTATGTTCCTAGTCATTGAGATGTAGTTTATGCTTTAGAAATTTAGCCTGTATAAAAAGTTTTCTGTCTTTGAATGATTCTCAGACTAGCAGTGACTTTTATACAATAGGAAAGATTATCTCTTTCCAGCATGGAACAGCATGTATGAAATATGATTGTAAAATAAATACTAAAATGTTTACCATAAATTTGGACATATAGATGTTACCTTGGTATAAGAACATGTTTGAGAACTCAGATAAAATTTGGATCTAAAACCTAATTTTCCTGGAAACTATGTGTGTTTCAAATGCAGGCAAACCTTATATTTAATCTTTCCCTTATTTTTTGGCATATGGCCTAATATTCTGTTTACTATTTTTGTGAGAAAAATCTTAAGGCAGGTCCTGACCTGGCTAATACAGCCATTAGACCTCATTTTGGGGCCAGTCTTATTTAATGTCTTTA
>NW_009709602.1:0-6911 GCF_000703405.1 Apaloderma vittatum
AGTTACGATACTGCTGAGGTTTGCCGAGTGTTGGTGAGTGAGGTTCTCAGCCGACTTCGAGGGCCGGAGGGTGCAATATTCTCCAAGATGCAAAGCAATTTTGGGTGTCCCTCGCCTGTGCTTCCCAGGCGGGTGTTTCATTCCGAAGGCTGGGTGCTGAGCTGGGTCGTGTCACTGCGTTTCCCTTGGGTATAATTTACATCCTCTAACATGCTCTACAGGTAGTTTGCTTAGTCATCAATTTGCCATTGCCTGGCGTTTAGTTCAGACTCTAGCTAAGGCAAACCCCCCGCCCAGACACACAAAAAAAGGAAAAAAATAGTGAAAAAAAAAAAAAGAAAGAAGAAAAATAGCCTCTCTGATGATACCCAAGTCGGCCCTCTGGAGACAATAAATGAGCTTACTTTCAGCTTTGTATGTGCCCTAAAGAAAAGGAAGTGTGAACATGGCTCTCCTAAATCATTCCCATTTGGTTTTGTTCTTAAAATTTGAAGATGTTTTAAGTAAGTAATAGCACATTTGCAGTAAAGATGATCATCTTTTTGTGTTTAAGGCATTACCTTAACACTCTCAAGAAAACAAAAATTAAAAAGTAAAAAAGTACAGGGTCACTTGAAATAAACTTAGAAACATTATTCTCTCTATAACCTCGGGCTGAATGGGACATTTCTGGTCTCCTTCCATGCTCCTGATCCTGTGTTTTTGACTCCCTTGAATCTCAGAAGTAACTGTACAACTGTAAGCAGGTTAACCTATTAATTTGAGTAAAGTTCTTAATTTGCATAGTGAAACTTCTATGTTAAGATTACTTTGTCTTCCGTTGTTGCTTCACTTCTGGATCCCATGTGAAAGAGGTGATTCAAAATACAGTGGGGGGCTATGGGTGATGAGGTGTGATGCCAACCTACACCTGCAGGCATGATAGTCAGGACTGGATTGTGACTGTGTCACTGGAAAAGCTGTTGACAGAAAGCTACAGGGTGCATTGGTAGCATTGATGTGCCAATAGAGAGCACACAGACTGGCGCCCAATGAGATCAAGCGGATCAATGTTTAATGAGATCTGGTATCTGTGATCCTGCAGTGGAAATCTCACCCTGCCACCAACTCTGTTCCCAGATCTGAGACTGAGCTGATCTCTGGCACTGAGCTCTGTCCCTGCTTATTCTGGCCCTGTGCACCTGCTTGCTGCTTCTTGCAAGCAGCTCCTCTTTGTGGGTTATTAAAATAGATCCTTACTTCCTTTTTTTTTTTTTTTTTTTTACATGCAAATACTGAATATTCAGGCTTACTTTTGAGAAGGTGTGGTGCAAGTAAGATGCAGTGCAGTGGCCTGGGAGATGAAACTGACAGGCAATTTAGTTTCTGTTGGATACTTGGTTACACAAATTTAATTTTGCAATTATTGAGATAGTGTTACTCTTGAAATAGCAGTTTGGCACTGTCTCCTGCCTCTAGTCTCAAATTTACACAGTGACAGTGTGAATAAAATCAGTTGTCCTCATGGACAGCATTTCCTAGGGCCAAGAACATAATCAGCTCGGGAAGCCTCCTGTTGTTTTTCTAGCATTTGTAATGTGAGATAGTGGTATAAGTAGGGCTTAAAGTTATGCTTTACTAAGCAGTCACAGATATGTGCATGTATCACAAGGAAGATATTTAAAATTACTGTATTGTGTGATGCTGCATTGCATTAATAAAAATTTTTAGAATAAATTAAGATGAAAAATTATTGTTCTCATGTACTTAGTATGACCATGAATTTAGGATTTGGATGCTGCTGCCATACCATATTAGATAAAAAAGGAGCATGCAAACCCTTTGCCTGTTTTTAGAAGGAGAAGGAAATGGAGTCTTCAAACTGTTTTATAACTCCTTCAGGAACTAGACCAAAATGGGTCTTCTAATTAGTATAAAGTATGATCTAATCGTTATTATAGGTCTGAACTCCATTTTCACACTGTATTTGGGAATTAAGTGCTAGTTTGCTGGGAATGACATGCATTCCTACTGCATCCTCTGTTCAGTGTTCCTGTGGAATTTCCATTTCCTCTTCTTTTTGCATGGCTTTTAAGGGGAATGGCTATCACTTTTTTTTATATATATTTTTGACCTCCTTTAGGTCTATAAACTAACATATTGGGGTTGAAAGTGATTCTTCTCATAGTGATTTTTCTTTTAATTTGCTACTGCAATTTTTTTTTTTTAAAGTGGAAGAGATTACAGTAGATATCCCAACAAGAGAACCTAAACTACCTTTTTTAATTTCATTTTGACATTGTCTATTTTAGTAGACTCAGCTTGATCTTTCATTCAAACTTCACGTATGAGCTTCATGGATAAGTGCAGGCATTTTCACATGTTTTATGGGCTGATTTGAACAGGTTTAGGTCTGGAAGGGTTGTAGGGAAATTGGTAAACTGAATTTTCTTGCTTGTCATTGTAATCCTAGACTTTTTATGCCTCATATTTGCTATACTCTATTCTATTTTTCATATTTAAATAGTGTGGCTCCTACAGTGTCCCCTTTTTTTTTATGTCCACAACAAGTGTTACAGAGTGGGAGGGGGTGAGTTGAGGGCATATTAGGAAATGGTTCATAAGGAGAAGAAAGTATTTTTCTAAAATACTTTCATATAGTGTCATAATAATAAATTACATTATCTGCCTTTATCTTTTCTTCAGCAGACTACTTGCCAAGTGAAAATCCACTGAGTTCTGTTCCACTGTCCAGGAAAAACAGTAACTTTCTCTTTTATTGAATGAAGTTAGAAGCAAAGCTGGTCAAAGTTACTGAAAATAGGAATACACTCACAATCTCTATGTTTGAAAACCTGACCGGTTTAGAGTTAGAAGGTCAAAATACTTCAGTCTGGAAGCATTTTAGTTTACACTGTAGAAAAAAAAATGACATAAAGGCAAAATATTAGAATACAACCAATAAATTTGTATAGTTCAACTAGTCGGCCAGCACAGAAATTTGACCAAGCCCCTACATGTTCCATCATCTTGAAAGCAGTTTGCATCCATCAAAATAATTTTGTAGTGTGTTTCTTATGGATCTTGGTATTATTATGACAAAAATTGTATTGATGAAGGTAATTATGTCTGGTAGTGTTAAAGCTGAGCAAACTCAAAGAAATTTCACCTTCTTGTGGAAGGCTTGAATACACTTCTGTTACTCTAATGATAGGAGTTGTCTTTTAAGCTTCGTAGTAGAAAAAATGGGTTCCTGGTTATATTGTCAGCTGAAGGCATGAAGCCTTGGGAAGGCATATTCTTTTAACATCATCATCTGCCATTGCATTGAAGTTCCTGCTGTTTCAGATAAGATGACTCCCTCTCCCTTTCTAATTAGAATCACAGAATCACAGACTGGTTGAGATTGGCAGGAACCTCTGGAGATCATCTAGTCCAATGCTCCTGCTCAAGCAAGGCCACCTAGAGTCAGTTGCCCAGGTTTTAGAATGGTTTTGGAATATCTTCAGGGATGGAGAGGATTTCTCTGATCAACCTGTGCTGGTGATCAGTTGCCCTCACAGGAAAGAAGTGTTACCTGATGTTCAGAGGGAATCACCAATTATCTCTGGTCCTGCCCTGGCCACAGCTGAAAAGAACTTGTCTCTGTTTTCTTTGTATCCTCCTTTCAGGTATTTATATGCATTAACAAGATCCCCCGAGCCTGCTTTTCTCCAGGCTGAACAGTCCCTCTCAGTCTTTCCTCATACAAGAGATGCTCCAGTCCCCTCATCATCTTTGTGGCCTTTTGTTGGACTCTTTCTAGTATGTCCCTATGTCTCTTGTACTTGAGAGCCCAGAACTGTAGATGGGACTCCAGGCATGGACTCGCCAGTGCTGAGCAGAGGGGATGGGTCACCTTCCTCAACCTGCGGGCAATGCTTTGCTTAATGCAGCCCAGGGTACCACCTACCTTCTGTACCACAAGGGAACATTGCTGACTCATCAGCAACTCAGTGTCTACAGGCTCTGCCCCTGCCTCATTCTCTTCTGCAGAGACGACGTGCACTTACAGATTTGGTGAAGGCTTTGGGCTAGCTTTTACCATAGTGGGCACCTGAATTCAAGCAAATATTTTTAGGAAAGTTTCATGCAAAATTGTAGAGCCATTTCTAAGAATAGAAGTGTATGGGGAAAAGCATAATTTAAATCAGTACTGATGACCTTTCTTTCAAGAAAGCCTTAAACACCTTGAGTTTCTTTGTAAAAAAGGGTTGGAAATTTACTGAGAGGAAGGCCTTGCACTGCAGATTTCTATTGTTAAAATTGTGAAAGTGAGACTAAATTTGCTTAAGTTGGAGGTCTCTGAGCATTCATAGCCTGTAGCTCACTAGAGATTTAAGCCGTCATCATTTTCATATGTTTTTACAGGCCATATGTGAATAAGTGCATATGTCAGGGAAAGAAGATGTGCTTCCTCTTCTCCTGTTGCACTACGCAAAGTCAGTTTATCCACAAACTGATATTACATTTGGATCCTACAGTCATATTTTTATCTGCACATGTGATTCGAAGGTGGGGTGAAGGAAGGACTTGTGAGATCCAAATGCAAGAGCTACAACAGATCAAGAGATAAGCACAGGGAATTGTAATATGTTAGCACTAGTCTGATTGTACAGTTTCTGATAAGTTATTTGATCCCTGAAAATATTACTTGTTGCTCTTTTTTGTGACTCCAATAAACAAGTCTTTTACAATACCTTTTGCCTTCTTAAGATGAAAAGGCAGAATCAAACTGTACTTTTATGGTATCTATCTGATTTGAAATTTCATCTCATTCCTTGTTTAGAGCTGTGTGCCAAATTTCATGGACTTAAAATATCACCCTCTTTGTATTTTCAGCAATAATTAGGTTAATAATGCAACCATACAGTTAGGTACAGATACGGAATACTCTGTTATCTTGTAACTAGTGATGTCAGATTGATTGATGAACATATCCTTCAAAAAGTGGAGGCATAATTTTGATAATCTAGATTAGATTTCTTGTATCGTGTTCCAGTCTCATGTCCCTGTAAATTACTTCTCTTATAAAAATGTAAGATGTACATGAAAATGCATCTCTAGTCTTAGTGTAGAAGTTCACACTGGGGGCATGAAATGGAAGCTTTATGGGAGAGGATATAAAGTATTGCTGCTAGGTGTCCCAAGAATTAAGGAATTTTGTCTGGCTATTAGACAGCCATATGTTTTTGTATGAGGAGTTTTGACTATCTTTGTTGGAAATTGAATCTTTTCCTAAGACTTTGAAGTACTTAACATGACAAAGCAAAAAAAAAAAAATATAAGGTATGCTTTCAATCCTCTTTCACTGCAATCCACACTTCAAAATACTTTTACTCTACAGTGTCATCTTCTAATTTTTTTCCCACAAAATATGATGAAGTATGCCTTGCCTGTGATGAAAAAAATGATCAAAAATAAAGAAGTCTGCTAAAGAGATGATGTATCATGAATAGACCAGCAAGTTATTAGCTGGATTTAGCAACCATAGTATTCCCTGTATGCTTATGTTCCTGTATTTTGAGTCTTCCCATAACAGCTGAAGTCCATGTGTACATGTTCCATTCAAGCACCTTAAGGCACTTTGCACCCTAAAAATGAAGTTATGTCCAGCAGCAAACAAGGCATTTCTGTTTTAATAAGCAATGTAACATGTCATTTATGTGACTAGGTGAATAATGCTATGTGCATCTGAGTCATGCCCCTGATAAATTTAATTAAACTCTTCAGACTCTTCTTAGTCTTAAGGGTATGTATTTTGTACGCCTTTTGAGAGAAATATGCAGCCAGCATAGTTGATGCATGTGTATGTGCAAGGAAAGTTAGCAGGAGGGAGAGAAATGGAAGAAAAAAGACAATTCAAGGCCTTTGGGAAATCTATCAAGTGGACCTGCACTAGGTAGCTTGGAAAAAATTGTGGGATGAACAGAACACTAGTGGTGTTTGTCTCACGGTTATATTTTCTACAAATAGGAGGGAAAAAAAAGGAGAGGAAAAAAAAAGAAATTGCATAATTTGGACTGAACATTCAGGGGAAATCAGATTATAACAGTGAGTTTTGCTGGATAACAGGAAGCCTGGTTCTTTAAGCACATTGTCCTACTGAGTGGAGAAGAGCAGTATTATATGTGCTGCTTACACACCAGTTTGGGACTGGTGTGGGAATGAGGTGGATGATGTTGCGAGACTTTCCATTCTCAGCCAATAATATCCATCAGAGGAATGAAACAAAGTCTGTTCTTGCATCCATGCTTCAGTTTGTTCATAGTCCTATACGGCTAGGTGCCATAAATGATGACTGTATTACATCAGTCCCGGATATGGCTTGTGGAGTATTGTTTGATACTGTTACTTTTGACTCAACAAAATGTTTCCAGAATTTTCATCTGTATAAATATGTGGGATTTTTTAACTGACCCCACGTATTCAAAGAATCACAGAATCACAGAATGCAAAAGGTTGGAAGGGACCTCAAAGGATCATCTAGTCCAACCCCCCTGCCAGAGCAGGATCACCTACAGTAGGTCACACAGGAACGCGTCCAGGCGGGTTTTGAATGTCTCCAGAGAAGGAGACTCCACAACCTCCCTGGGCAGCCTGTGCCAGTCCTCTGTCACCCTCACAGTCAAAAAGTTTTTCCCAATGTTTTTGTGCAACCTCCTATGCTCCAGCTTGCACCCGTTGAGCATTGTCCTGTCATTGGACAACACTGAGAAGAGCCTGGCTCCATCCTCCTGACACACACTCTTTACATATTTATAAACATTAATGACATCACCCCTCAGTCTCCTCTTGTACAGGCTGAAGAGACCCAGCTCCTTCAGCCTTTCCTCATAAGGGAGATTTCCCACTTCCTTAATCATCTTTGTGGCTCTGTGCTGGACTCTCTC
>NW_009709602.1:6927-15900 GCF_000703405.1 Apaloderma vittatum
TGGGTGGCCCAGAACTGGACCCAATATTCCAGATGTGGCCTTACCAGGGCAGAGTAGAGGGGGAGGAAGATGTCCCTTGACCTGCTGGCCACACTCTGTTTGATGCACCCCAGGATGCCATTGGCCTTCTTGGCCATGAGAGCACATTGCTGGCTCATAGACATCATGCTCTCCAACAGGACCCCCTACGCTGCTCTCTAACAGGTCAGTCCCGAACAGATACTGGTACTTCAGGTTGTTCTTTCCCAGGTGCAAAACTCTACACTTGCCCTTGTTGTATTCCATTAAATTTCTCCTCATGCAATGCTCCAGTCTTGCTGAATGGCAGCACAGCCTTCTGGTGTGTCAGCCACTCTTCTCAGTTTTGTGTCATCAGCAACCTTGCTGACGGTGCACTCTGTTCCCTCATCCAGGTTGTTGATGAATGTATTGAAAAGTACTGGTCCCAGTACCAACCCTTAAGGGACTCTACTAGATAGAGGCCTCCAAGTAGACTCCGTCCCATTGACTACAACTCTCTGACTTCATCCCTTCAGGCAGTTCACAGTCCACCTCACTATTCGATCATCCAGACCACACTTCCTCAGTTTAGCCATGAGGATGCTGTGGGAGACAGTGTCAAATGTTTTACTGAAATTCAGATAAACCACATCTACTCCATTTCCACCATCTATCCACCTGATTATGTCCTCATGAGAGGGTATCAGGCTGGTGAAACCTGACTTCCCCTTGACAAAACCATGTTAACTGCTCCTGATTAACCTCTTGTCCTTTATGTGCCTAGAGACAGCACTGAGGTTAAGTTTTTCCATCACCTTTCCAGGGATAGGTGTGAGGCTGACTGGTCTCTATTTTCCTGGGTCCTTCTTGCCCTTTCTGAAGACTGGAGTGACATTTGCTTTCCTCCAGTCCTCAGGCACCTCTTCTCTTCCCCAAGACTTATCAAAGATGATGGAGGGGGACCTAGCAATTACTACCGCCAGCTCCCTCAGCACACAGGTGCATCCTATCAGGGCCCATGGATTTGTGGATGTTGAGATTGCCTAACTGATCTGTAACCCAGTCCTCTTCAACCAAGGCAAACTCCACCTTTATCCTGACTTCCTCTGGGGCCTCAGGGCTCTGGGGCTCCTGAGAACAGTCTCCAGCAGTATAGACAGAGGCAAAGAAGGCATTCAGTAACTCTGCCTTCTTTCTGTCCTCTGTCTCCAGGGCACCCACTTCATTCGCCAGTGGGCCTACATTGCCTCTAGTGTTAGTTTTATCTGCAATATACTTGACGAAGCCCTTTATTCATGACCTCTCTTATAAGGTTTAGTTCCAAAGAGGCCTTAGCTTTCCTAGTTGCCTCCCTACATGCTCTGACCGCAGTCTCATATTCGACCCAAGTGGCTAGCCCCTCCTTCCATGATCTGTGGACTCTCTTCTTCCATTTGAGTTTGCCCAGTAGCTCCCTGGGTTAACCATGTGGGTCTCCTGGCTCTCTCTTGATTTCGTACCTGTTGGGATGCCCTGATCTTGAGCCTGGAAGAAGTGGTTCTTGAATACTGGCCAACTCTCTTGGGCTTCTTTGCCTTCTAGTACCCTGTCCCCTGGGATTTCCCCTAGCAATTGCTTGAAAAGGCCAAAGTTGGCCCTGCTGAAGTCTAGGGTTGTGATCATACTTGATATTCTGTTCCTACCACACAAGATCCTGAACTCCACCATCTCGTGGTCGCTGCAGCCAAGGCTGCCCTCAGACTTCATTGCTTCAACCAGACCCTCCTTGTTGGTGAGCACAAGACCCAGCAGCGCTCCTCCCCTGGTAGACTCATCCACCATTCAAGAATTTATCATCGATGCACTGGAGGAACCCCCTGGACAGTGGATGTGTAGGCCTTCCGAGAATATCTGGATAGTTGAAATTCCCCATGAGAACCAGGGCCTGTGATTGAGAGGTTGCCATCAGCTGCCTGTTAAAGGCCTCATCAACCTTCTCATCCTGACCAGGTGGCCTGTAATAGACACTCACCACAGCATCACCCATGCTAGTCTATCCCTTAATTCTCACCCAGAAACTCTCAACTTGCTCCTCATCCACCCCTGGACAGAACTCGATACATTCCAGTTGCTCTCTCAGGTAAAGAGCAACTCCACCACCTCGCCTTGTTGGCCTGTCTTTCTTAAAAATGACAGAGCCATCTGTGACCACATTCCAGTCATGTGAGCTGTCCCACCCTGTCTCTGTAACTGCCACCAGATCATAACCCTTTGACCACACGCAGATTTCTAACTCCTCCTTTTGTTGTCCATGCTGCTGTTCATGTAGAGGCACCTCAGCTGGGCTGTCGACCATGTCACCTTCTTGTTGGAACACCCCTTAATTCCCTTGAAGTTTCCCCATTGGCTCCTACTACCTCAGGAGCCCGTGGTTCATCTCTGTAAGACTTTAACTGTGCTGCTGGATCCCCAGCTTTTCTCAGAGTAACTAGCTGAATGCCTTTAGTAACACCCTGCCCCTCAAACACTTGGCGTGCCATCCCACAGCTTGTCACAGATAAGCCTGTTATTGTTTTCCCCCTCTCCCTTCATCCCCTTCCCTGTTGATCAGCCTTGAAATCTCTCGGGCAAAGACCCTCTTCCCTCTTTCGGAAACGTGACTTCCATTTGAGGCTAGGAATCCCGATGCTTTTAGGCCATCCCACTGCCAGAGAACCCAAAGTTGTGGTGGTGACACCAGCCATAGAGCCAGCCATTTCTATTTCAAAGAAGGCAAAGCCTGACTCTACCAATCTATCTCTTGTTCTTCTTCCCTGATCTCCTTAGCCATTCAACTTCTCTCAGCTGTGCCATTATGCTGAGCAGGTCATCCACCTGTTTCCACCCCACAGAGCAGTTCTCACAGCTGCTACCCATTACCAGCGACAGGCTCTGGAACTCCCTACAGCCTGTGACCTGGACAGCTGTATGTTTCCCTGGGCGCTCTGTCTGGGTTCCCACATCCATTTTGGCAAGTTTTGGGACCGCAGCCTTCTGCCTGGCAGAGACCATAGCTGTGCTCCTACCAAGAGGGTGACAATCACCTGTGAGACTCACCTGTCCGCTGGCAGAGCTTCAGCTCTTCCCCACGTTCTCTACCCTTCCCACACCCTGCTACACAGTACGCAGGCTTAAGCGCACTGGCTCTTTGCTTGCTCCGCAGTTTGCTCTTTGCTCTCTGCAGTTTGCTCTTTGCACACAGGCTCTTTGCTCGCTCTCTTTCAGTTCCTTTAGTGAGGCATTTAATAATGGAAGGGTGGATTTATACAAAACTGCCAGTAATAGTTTCATTTAATTTTGTTTTGACTCGCAGATTAAACAGGCACATGTATTGCATTGAATGGAAAGACCTGCTCGTGGATTTTGATATAGTTATACGAATACTGCCGCTCTGCATGTAGCTCAGGTTAACTCCAGAAGACAGTTTTCCATTGGGCTGCACGCGTTTTTTGATTCTATGAAGAGCTGATATACAAGAAGGACTTCATGTATGAGTGACACTGCAGTGTAATATAATAGCAAAAAAACTAGTCCTATGTGGCGACAAGTTTTATTTTATTTTATTTTATTTTACCTCTGTCAGTGCTTCTTTAGAGGAAATAGAGGGGAGCCAGACTCATGCTGATTTACATTAACTCCCGAAGGAATGAGTGACCAACTGCTGCACTGAAAAACCCCTTTTTTGCTGTAGGCTTGTCTGAGCTATGTTGTGTTAGGGAAGATAAAATGAAAGAGGGAAGATTTTTTGAACAGATGAATGACTTTTCAAGCTTGCCTTTCAATTTCATAAAAATTGATATTTAAGTGTTCAGAATTTTTGCAGTTGGCTGGAGAATTAACAAGGTAGCAAAGGTTATAGCTGTTTGTCTCAGTGATTATTTTGCTTAACTAATGTTTGGAAAAATGGCACATTTGCTAAACTTTTTCAAGGAAAGAATAACTGCTTCATTGTAATAGGCAGTGCCAATAATTTCACGGCAATTTACTGTGGTAGACTGATGCATAGAACCATTTTGAAGTGAACATAGTTTAATTTTTCTCTGAAGTTTTTTAGAAAATTATCCTTTTGATATATGACTTTTTAAACATCTACATTTCGAGGAAAAAAGCTGCTTTTCAAAATCTCTCCAAGAAAAAAATGTGTGCCAATGTAAAAGACAAATAATTTCCAAATATTTTTTCTCTTCTCCCCTTACTTCTGCCTCGTTTTCTGAATCCTCTTGCTAAAGCCATGCTCCTGCTAAAATATGTGTGTTGTGCATTTGTAACTTTGGTTGTAAGTAATCCCAGTGAGCCAAGGAAATCAGTGACATAAATCAGCTTACATGTTTGCAGATTTGAAAACTGTGTCTGAACAGTCCTTAGAAAGGCAACAAGACCTCTACATTTGGTGTATTCTCCCCCATTGCCTTTAATTTCTAACCTTAAACTTGCAGATAATGGCACTGGATATTTCATCCAAATGTTTATTGTGAGCACTGTCTCTGAAGCATAATGGTTCGCCTGAGGTTTGTACAGTGGCTTTTCAAATTCTGTTTAGTGGAAGACTGCTGTCAAGAGGTAAACTCTTGACATCCACTTGGAATTTAAATACTTGGAATTTAAATAGCTGGAATTTAAAACCTACAAGTTTCTGTGCTGTATTGCAATGATTAATTGAAGACAGTGTTTATCCTGGAGGTGATTTTCAAACTTTGATTATAACCTTTTATTTTTTAAGAGATGTTTTTCAGGTATGAGTCAGCATGATATTTAATGACCTGTCTACAAATATGTGTCTGTAGAAACTGTCCTGTTTATGGTTAAATTCTGTGAGATGCTAACCAACTTCCGCTGAGTCCTTATGCAGGAGTATTTCAGCAGATTAAAGAAAAATTGCGAGATGGAGCAGAATCTTTTGCTTTCATTGGAATATTTATATTGGTGTTTAAGTTCCTACTGAAGTTCATTTTATGAGCGAGTGAGCTCTGTTTGTTTTTTAAAGACTGTATTTTCAGTTCATAGATGCTTAAGCATTTTCATTTGCTAACAAAATGTACAGTTATCCCGTAGTCCCTTACAAGAAGAAGCTGTTACTACAGTCTTGCACCTATATACCTGTGTTTGTATGTGTGGAGCGAAGGCAGGAGTCATTAAAAAATAAGATGCCTTCTGCATTTGAAAGCTACTTGCTCTTGTTAAGCATTTGATTACAGAGGCTAGAGAGAAGATGTTTTACTGGTGAATTTGAATATGAATTATGGACTACCAAAACTGTTCTTGATTTGTAGTAAGCAAAACCAAGATACAGAACAAATACAAGTTGCACACAGGCAGGAAAGAACTCTGTTTTTTTCTTTTCACCTAGAAGCTTGTGATGTATTAAGTTTTTTATTAGAAAAATCTTTCTCTCATCTCCCTTCTGCTTTCAGTATCTGATACTCTTGGCAACAGGGTCTTAATATTAGTACACCATTTTGCATTATAAGAGTAAATGAGCATACCAAAATGAGGACTATGTGGCTTTGGATTTTGAATCAAAGAAAAAAGAATGGCTTTATTTTCTCATTGTTTTATTTAATTAATTCTCCCAATTTAAAATAGTTTGAAAAAATGTAGTTGTAGGGTATATGCATCTTCAGTGGCAAATTTTAATGCCCTGGGTTAATCACAGTGAGGTTGTAGTGTAGAAAGGATTTATTATTTTATAACGTGTTTATTTTTTTCCAGGAGGTCGAGCAAAAGAGTTGACTGACTGCCATAATATTTTCATACAATTTGGAAACTTAACTAATATTCTTATTACAATAACTGAGAAATCTACTAGACACTGAACGGCCACACAGTAAATAATGTTTTTATCTCTAGAAGAGACATGCAAGGGAAAGAAACAGGAAGAAATTATGCTTTGTTACTGTTTGAAGGTAGGAATACGATGGCATTCATCAGGCATGGGGTAGTTTCTGCACTTCTCTTGACTGACTGACTTCTTGTAGCAGTCAGAGGACAGCAAGCAGAAAAGTGATGTCATTCACATTTCAGATAGATCATAAAGACAGATAAGAAAGATGGAAGCATTCTTTCTAGTAAGGCCTGTTGCGTTAGGACAAGGAGTAATAGTTTTAAATTAGAAGAGGATAGATTTAGACTGGATATAAGAAAGAAATTTTTTACAATGGGGGTGGTCACACACTGGAACAAGTTGCCCAGGGGAGTGGTCGAGGCCCCACTCCTGGAGACGTTCAAGGGACTGAGCAAAGTGATCCAGTTAAAGATGCCCCTGCTCACTTCAGGGGTTTTGGACTAGATAGCCTTTGAAGGTCCCTTCCAACACAGTGCATTCTATGATTCTGTGATTCTGTTTGTGATTTTTTTTTCCTTCTTTTTTTTTCTTCTTAGACTGTAGGAAGAACATTCATGATAGATGACATTTCTGTAAGAGAGGAACAAGCGCAGGCTTAAAATGCTAAAATTATCTTGCACCATGTCCTTACTGCCTTCTCACGTGAAATGAAGGTGATGGAATAGTCTTTTAACCGATTGATGTAAATTTAATGTTTGCATTGAATCTGAAATATTTTTCAAGAAATCATAACAGATTAGGGTTTTTTGTTTGTTTCTTTATCAAGCTGCTTGTTTCTTTGTTTGTTTCTTTTTTTTTCTGTTGACAGTGCTAATTTCCTTAAACTTAAGTCTCATCTTTCAGGAGAAATCTTTACCTAGAACAAGTTTTATTCAGTAAGTCAATTATAAAGTCTGGGGGAAATGAAAAGAGGCTTATATAGCATCAGCACTATCTTCAGATGTAATGAATAATTGTAATTCCAGAGGTTTGCCACATGTCTAATATTCACATACTGCTATTAATTGGTTGCTCACAAAAAGGAAGGAGAGGTGGTATTTTAACAGGATACCTGAGATGTTCTAGGTTGTTAAACAACACATTTCCTGGTCTTGGAGACTGCATGTTTTCATGTCAGATCACACATAAAGAATTCTGAATGTTGAAGTGCAGTTAAAATGAGTATTTAATGGGTGCCTTTTGAACTGGTTTACTACCAAGAAAAATATTACAACTATAACATTTATGTGACATCAGACCTCCAACAAGGTGAGAATAGAGAGGAAAACTCAATAATTTGTTAAAATAATTTGAAATGTTTACATTAGAATGATGAAGGAAAGAATCTATGTGGTAAAGGATGGGCTAGTTTTGTTTTAAAAGGAGAGTTCCTTGGTAGCTGATTCTAGCCTTGCTGTAACTTTGCACTGTATTGAGACTCAGTCAATACTAGGAGAAAAACAGGTATATTAAAAAAAATGTGTTAAAGCCCTTATGTATGTACTTTATGCTAGTGGTTTGGAATTAACTGCTGCCTATGTTGACTTTCACTGCATATATGAGGTTGTATTTTTGAAAGCTTACCTCTCCTATCCATACAAAGCCAAAGTGATCTGTTCCCATATGAAACATTTGTTTGACTTAGGTATTTCAATGCAGAATTTCAGTCCTGGTCTGTGTCTGCTTTTTTGCACAACAGATTCTTCCTTTTGAACCTGAGAGCTTGGATCTTCCTAGGCCCCCTTAAAAATTCAACCCAAGATGAAAACATGGAAGAAAGCTAAATATAAAGCCACCCCCCAAGCTTTTTATAAAAGTGTATTTAGAGCCTTGTCAGGATTCCATAATATCCGTATGGGATTTGAACTATATTAGAACATGTTCTGAAACAGGGACCATAGCTAAAGAAGAAAGCTGACACATCACAGGGTCACAGTGGGTACGTAATGTGATAAAATGCAGTAGTTCATCAGCATTTTTAGAAAACAAAACATAGTTAAGTAGATTGTTAGTCAGCAATCCATCTGACCCAAAAATATTTCATCATGTAATGACCATTTTAACATTGCAGCAGATTATCTGACTCTAGTGGTTAATAAAAGTACAAGTACAAAAGCACAACTAGCATAGCTACTTACAGACATAGCTACTCTTATATTTACTTGTATTTGTTTGTTGGTCTGTTTTTGGTGTGGGTTTGTGGTTTTTTTAATTACTCTTTGAATTAATGTGTTGCACCTTATTAAAACAACCTTATGACGCTTTTTGTGTTCCTGTGGTCAAACTGCATCCGACATTCAGTGAATGAATTTCAGTTAAAGAAGAGGGGATGGAAAGGTATATTTTTGTTTTTATTCTGTTATCTTTTGCTCTTTATTCTGTTATCTTTTTCTCCCACAGAAAAAAAGTAGGGATCTATTATGTGTGGGGAAAGTTGAGATTTGTATATTTCCTTCCTCTTTTAAGTTTTGCCCTCATGGCCTTCATGATGGGGTTACAGCATTGGTGCATAAGGAATCAGCAACTACCTGGATTTGTGCAAAGCATCTGACACTGTCCCACGTGACATCTTTGTCTCAAATTTGAGAGATAGATTTGATGGATGGACTACTTGGTTCATAAGGAGTAGCTTGGTTGGCCTCACTCGAAGAGTTGTGGTCAGTGGCTTGATGTCCAAGTGGAGACCAGTGAGAAGTGGTGTTCCTCAGGGGTCAGTATGGGGAGTCATGCTGTTTAACATCTTGGTCATGCTGTTTAACATCTTGGGATTAAGTGCACTCAGCAGGTTTGCTGATGACACCAAGTTATGTGGTGTGGCTGACATACTGGAGGGAAGGGATGTCATCCAGAGGGACCTGGGCAGGCTGGAGAAGTGGGTCTGTGCAAACCTGATGAAGTTCGGCAAGACCAAGTGCAAGGTTCTGCACTTGGACTGGTGCAATGCCAAGCACAAATACAGGCTGGGTAATGAGTGCATTGAGAGCAGCCCTGCAGAGAAAGACTTTGGGATATTCATGGATAAAAAATTAATATGAGCCAGCAATGTGTGCTTGCAGCCAAGAAAGCCAGTCACATCCTAGGCAGCATCAAGAAAAGCATGTTCAGCAGGTAGAGGCGGGGGGGTTTCCTTCCCT
>NW_009709602.1:15931-17461 GCF_000703405.1 Apaloderma vittatum
CCTCCTCTACCCTGCTCTCATGAGATCCAACCTGCAGTACTGCGTTCAGCTCTGGGGCCTCCAGGGTAAGAAAGGCATGGGCCTTTTGGAGCAGGTGCTGAGGAAGGCCATGAAGATCATCATGAGGCTGGAGAATTTCCCCTATGAGGACGGGCTGAGAGAATTCGGGCTGTTCAGCCTGGAGAAGAGAAGGCCCTGGGGAGACCTCGTAGTGGCCTTCCAGTAGTTAAAGGGGTCTACAGGAAAGAAGTGAAGGGACTCTTTTTTAGGGAGTGTAGTGACAGGACAAGGGGTAATAGTTTCAGACTGAAAGAGGGTGGGTTTAAACTAGATAAAAGTAAGAAATTCTTCACTGTGAGGATGTTGAGACACTGGAACGGTTTGCTCAGAGAAGCTGCAGAAGCCCCATACTTGGAAGTGTTCAAGGGCAGGTTGGACAGGGCTTTAAGCAACGTGGTCTAGTGGAAGGTGTTCATGTCTGTGGCAGTGGGGTTGCAACTAGATAATCTTTAATGGTCCTTACAACTGAAACCATTCTATAATTCTATGGGAGCTGCCTATTCAGTCCTTCATGTTGGCTGTGACTACTTTTGAAATGAAGACTGTTGCAATTTGCTTTTGTCATTGGTAACTCAAACGGAAATGTCGTAATAAGTGCTTTCAGTCCTGGTGAATGCTATTTTATTGTTTGTTTATTTAACCTATGTGTAACAGATTAAGTACTCAATGAAGGTTAAAGTATATTGTGCACTTATTTTATGTGTTCTCTGAGTGTGTTCACATTACAGTCTTGCTGGGGATTCACACTGAATGTTTTAAAGAAAAGTAAGAACGTGGTGGGGGTGAAACATACTGAGTCCTGGTATGGAAAAAGCTCACTTGGTTTCTCAAGGGTAGGGGTAATAGCAAAAGAAATTGTACACCAGTTGTTCAAGTCTGTCTCCTTCCCAGACAATGTGCTAAATAGAAGGGAAGGTTAGAGGTGCCCTTAATTTTTGCTTATAGGAAAGCAACTACAATAGTCTCCCAACACTCTTAATTCTGTCCTTATATATTACATGAATTTCAGTGGCTGCCCCAGGACGAAGACATTGTCTGTCTGGTCCTGTTCTGAGAAGAGAAGCATATAGCCTCCCGAGTCATACCTAATGAATCTATTGTTTGTCATCCATGTAAATGTCTGCAGTTCCTTTCTGAGTGTTCCCTTCCCTTTACTAAATGGCATTAGATCTAAACTGGATGGAGGCGATATATGGGTGCAAACCAGGTTGAAAAGAGGAGACTAAAACATTTTTGAATACTTGCTTCAGCTTCCTTAGTTCACAGAATCACAGAATCACAGAATGTTAGGGGCTGGAAGGGACCTGTAAAGATCATCTAGTCCAGCCCCCCTGCCACAGCAGGATCACCTACAGTAGATCACACAGGAACGCGTCCAGGCAGGTTTTGAATGGCTCCAGAGAAGGAGACTCCACAGCCTCCCTGGGCAGCCTGTGCCAGTGCTCTGTCACCCTCACAATGAAAAAGTTT
>NW_009709603.1:0-451 GCF_000703405.1 Apaloderma vittatum
GACTTTAGGGGGAAAAAAAAAAAAAAAAGGAAAGGAGCTGAAAAAATCTGGCTCACCGCTGTGTCAAAATAGAAGTCAGATGGACTCTCTTGTTCCACTCAATTATCGACCCCCACCCTATGCACCCCCTCCTTTATCTTTTCCACAGGTTCATCCAGAGCCGTCTCCTATTACTAGGATTCAGATTTCCCTGTCGAATGTTTTAGCTGATTGTGATGAGCTTGGTTTCCTTAACACTGACTTTTTTCCTCAGGTAGTTAAAGCTATGCCAGTAGTTATGCATACGTGGCCAGACGGGACTCCTGCACCAGAACATCAACAGATTTCCTGTAGCATGCTGAAAGAATTGTGGCCTACATTGTTGAAGCGGGTATTCAATCATCTTAATACTGAAAATTTAATAGTGACAATGAAAGAGGCTTTTCTTATGGTTCCTCATGATTGGAAGGTG
>NW_009709604.1:0-226 GCF_000703405.1 Apaloderma vittatum
AGCTCTCCAGCCTGTCCAGATCTCATCAGATGGCAGCACAGCCTTCCCGTGTGTCAGACACCCCCACCCCCAGTTTCGTATCATTAGCAAGGGAAGGTTATTGCAATACTCCCAGTGTATACGATCTTGGTTTTTTAGAGGCTGAACATTTTCTTTCTGAGTTTTACTTCATTTTACAGCCCCCAGCTGATGGAAACTTTCATGTCCGGTCTTACTGTTGGTTCAG
>NW_009709604.1:242-45644 GCF_000703405.1 Apaloderma vittatum
ATGCAAGGTTTGTGCTTCCTTAGAAGGCTGCATGCTGTGCTCCTAATAGAAATACCTCACTCTTGCTCACCCTGACAGGAATATTTAAATGCATCCATCACTGACAAAGCTCAAATCAAATCAGATATTAATCAAAGGCTTCATTTTTTCTCTTTTCTTTTAATTTGAAAGAGCTACAACAATAGAACAAATTCAGCAAGAGAAAAATCAGTCCTGTTGAAGAAAATGCACATCAAACTACCGGAGGTGTTTTTGCCAAAGGCAGTGCCCACATCACTGTCTTCCACCCCATTATTTCTCCTACCATCCTCCATTGCGTGAATTAATTTGAGGCTAAGAAGGGATCGCCCAGGAGCCATGTAATTTCCTGGCTTTTATCAGAGGACTCCTGAGAAAGCACTAGTGCCTGAACACCTAAAACTGACCCAGAAAGCACAGCAAAGGCCATACTTGTAGAAGGAGACCCAGCTTTGTAAAGAATGAGGACCCCTAAAACCCTGTGCGGTTCACTGGAGTAATTATGGACATTGGTCCCACTAGCCAGAGAAGTTACGAGATGATACTGTACCTCATCCCTAGAATATAAAGTAGTTTTCTCTCAGTCTCCTGTATTTGCACAAAGCCCCAGCCCTTGGAGTGACATGGCAGAAGTAGCTTTGCCTATCAAGGGAGGCACTCTGGAGGGCTCTTTCTCCTTATAGGGTAAAATAATGGAGAATGAATGACTCTCTCTCTATATAATAGATATATATACACATACAGACACAGTTACTAATTGCCTGAGTACATTATAGATAGTGCCCTCCCCACTCCCTCACTTCCCCCTAGTTTCTACAGGTTCACATTAAAAAATCCATTCTAAAAGAGCATTTAATTCTATCCTGTTGCTTGGACAAGCAGACAACACTACCATGAGAAGTATGCAATTTTCAGTGTCCATCATTTTATCATCTAGTCAGGGACAGAACCAACAGGTCAGTACCAGTAGCACAAGGTAAAAATACCTCCCATAGGCATAGGCACACTGATTCAGTTTTCCTCTCCCCTCACCAGGGATGGGTGAGGTGCTGGGTGCTCCAGCCCCACATAAAAGACCCCACTGTGACATTTTTCTTTGCAAGAAGACCAGCTGAGAGTGCAGAAAGGCACCCACGCAGGTTTCCTCTCCCACATATCTTCCAGGGTATGTCAGAATTGCATTTCACATTTTTGCTTTGCTTAAGCTCTTCAGCATCCCTAACTTTACCTCTCCTGTGGTTTAGCACACTTTCTATGTAAATTGATACACATTGCATTTTATTTTTCATACAGGAATCAAGACAAGAGGCTTTATATTATACTATGCAGACAATCCTCTGATCATTTTTATCAACATAGTTCCTTGAAACCAAAAAGTTACATAATTTGCTGGCTGAATATCTGATCATATTTGAAATTCAGGTGTAAAACTTAGTGCCGATATGCAGTGGAGCAGTTTTAAGTAGTAAATAGGATATGTGAAAAAATATGAGTATGTTTTAAAAGTTTTATAACTGAAGATCTACAACTCCCTTGCACTTTCTTTCTCTGTCTAGCATAAATACACATCACTTCACTGGATATGTGCTCCATCTGGGACAAGGCTTTCTCTTCAGATGAGTGACAGAAATCTTAAGCTCTGTTTAGAACTGTAGTTTTCTAGCAAATCTTAGGCAACAATTCAGACTGGTTTTGATGTCCAGATTACAAGAGCAAGCTGCAAAGAGACATGCCTCTTATTTTTTTAAGCTGTATTTTAATGTGAAGGCAACATTATTTAGTAGCTCTCATTTATTCAAGTCAGACACTCAAGTTCCAACTACAGGAATATTTCTTATGCAAAAAAACAATGCAGAAAAGGAAACACCAGCAAGGAAGTATACAATCTGGGCATTCATATGCAGGGTAGTAAAAAAGCCCTTCCACATCCATATAAAACTAGACATAAACTTATTTTCTTAGAGTGAAATATGTCTTGTCAGGCTGTCCATCTCAGAAAAGTCCCCTCTGTTCTCTCCTAGGATCACTTGCCCTTCAGCTCCTAGTCGGATAACGACAGTTACCCTCCAGATATTCCTCTCATGGGAAAGAATATTTTTAGTTGTGTTTTAGCAGACCCAGTACCTCATACTCAACCAACTCTCTGCACTTACAATCAACCGACAGGCAAGAATCTACAGTTCACATTCTCAATATTTCTACAGCAAAAGAAGGAGAAGTAGCTTCTCATGAAATAGCCCTTTACGCATTCCATTGCTCTCCTGGGAGCTCCTCCATGAGAAGCTATAGCAGCTAATTCCCACTTCCAGCTTTGCAAAGACACCTGGACAGAGCTAGAGACAGTTGTGATAGGAGTGATACCTACAAGTATTGCATTTGAAAGCCATTACATCAAATTAGTCACTTGTGGAAGATAAGGTCCTGCATGGAATCAAAGAACTACACACAACCCACATGAGTCACCTCTTCTGTCCCTGGATTTGCTCTGTGCCCAGACAGCTCATGGCTCCCTGAACCATGTGCCATGAGCTTGGGGTGCCGCAGAATTAAACTGAGACATCCAAAGGGTGCTGGGTGAAGCAAAGAATAAAGTGAAGGTCATGAAAAAATCCAGTTTTCAGCTGCTGCTGAGCTTGGAAAGACATGCAAAACTACCATTTTTTTTTCAACTGAGGTTCAGCCCCAAAGACATTGCTAATCGTTGTTGTGAAGACAGACTAGAGCAAGAGCGTTCACACATGTACACTTCAACAGTGCCTCTCACTAATCCACTTCTGTGCAAGCCATAAGTTGCCTCAGCACCATCTGTACAAGTCTAACCCTGCTGGAGGGGCTGTGCTTTTCTTCCCAGGACAGCCTGAGCCTCAGGGGTTTGGTACATTAGTCCATGGGGTCTTGAGGAGGAGAAGCTGTTGTGCCAGTGACAGTCAAGTACTGCCCACTCAGCTCGTCCTTGAGTAAACTGCCAATCTGAGGTCAGTGAACTCCACTGTGGGACACCAAACGTAACTATTTTTGTCAAGACCATGATGCAAGAACCCCTGTCAGCACCCCTAACCAATCCTTTCCCTGCAGTGGTCCTATTCCAGCTTCCAAACTACTTCTCAGCCTCAGCAATCTGTTTAAAGACAGCCATGCTTCACTGAAAAATACTGTAAACAAACCTTCATGTTGATGTAGGATGACATCCTCAAGATGTAAAGGATACAAACCAATACCCAGGCATAATTTTTATATTTTTGCAGAGCAAAACAACCTCCCCGCATTCCTCATCTCCTTCGCTCTTGTTCATCTTTCCCACATCAAATGCACAAATTTATCATAGACTGTTCTTAAGGGAATTAATACTTTCAGCAAAGCACTGCAGTGACAGGCACGCTCTGCAGAGACGTTCAAAGATTTCCCAAAATGGCAGTGATGAGGACATTTTTAAAGGAGGGATATGACCTGTGAGGGGAAACATGCCAGACTGCAATTTGCTGCAGCACTGAAGGGCCGCTAAAAGCACAACTCTCACCTTTCTTCTCATTATTTTTAGATTCAAATGAACTCAAGACAAAGACTGCATGATTAACACTGAAGTGTTTTAGTGACAATACACTGCTGACAAATTTCTATCATGTCCTAAGGGTGTATCTCTTTTTAATTAAACAGGGACTCAAGAGCTGTTTGGGCAAGAGGTTCACATTAAAACATAAAAAAAAATAAATTAAAAAATCAGCATAGACTATGAAGAAAAACACCCACTACAAAACAAAGTTTCCTCCGAACATGATATAAATATGTTTGCAACTGCAAAGCTGACAAACTGGCTAAATTATGCAATTATATTTAGTTCTGTTTTGATTTTTCTTGTCCTCTCAGAGCGCTCATCAACATGAAACGATACAGGACAGATTCTGTCATTCATATGCTGTGTATTAGGCTTGACTCTTCAAATACACAGAGGAAATAACTCTTTACACAGGATCTGATAAATTAAGTATGCACACTTTCTAAATCCAATCAGACTTTCATCCTCTAGCATAGATTTGTTGTTGTTGTTGGACTTTTTTATAATTTACCAGAAAAAAAGTGAATGTGAATAAAAAATAATTCCTAGTGGAATGCAGTGGTCATTAGATTAGACTCTCAAATGAGCTTTGCATGAGTCAAAGTCAACTGACTTTACTGTTGCTAAAGCTGAAATGTGAATGAGAGATCTATAGAAATACACATTCCAGTACGATCAGTCGATTAAGCAATCTCATTGTTCAAACACTGCTAAATGCCTTGCAGTTATGAGATTTTAAACATCAATACTGTTTTCAAAAGTCACTATATTACTTTCTCCTCTGGAAGTTTATTGCAGTCTATCTACGCTGGAACTAGAGAACTCCTGCTGAGCAGTAAATGCGTTGAGACTGAATATCATGAAAGAGATCAAGCAGTTCAACCCAGCTACTGAGCTCAGTCATCACGAATGATTCTTGTGCTTGATGGAAAACCTCCAAACTCTTTGCTAGTGTGTCCGAATGATGGCAGCTATGGATACCTAGAGTCAAGGTTACTGGGAGACAGAGCACTGTTTCTCCTGGAAAGAGCTGTTACAGGGACTCAACTAAAATACGTCAAATTAGCAAAGGCTATGGGAAAACTATCTGGTCCAGCCTCTGGGTTATCACACAGTACTAAAAGGGTTCTGCACATTTAATTAATTGCTGGTTCACTTAAAATTAATAAAATATTTCCCTAGCACTTTAGTCAGCTTGCCAGAGGGTGTCATTGAATCAACAGACTTGGCTGAATTTTTAATAATTTCATGATCTCTGAAGCATCAAATATAAGGTATTGCAGGAGGTAAAATAAGCCCTCAAAGGTCCTCTTAGCTAGTCATTATTAAGGTATAGATTAGGAGAAAGTCTGAAATGGATTCCTCTCTCTGGTACATTGATATAAATAAAGAATAAAGAAATACAAACTGCAAAAAAAAAATGCAAAACCTAAATCATTCTCAGTGCTCTTTAAAATCACATTGACAACTGTTAAATATATGGCAACATTTTCCTTTATGTTCCTTTTTCGTAGCCAGTTCTTATATTTACTGCATCATTGTTTCAGCTTTGTTGTCATAGTCTCAGCAATTTACAAGAACAGTTTGTAAAGCATGAATATAGGCAGCATGTAAAGGAGGTGGGCAGAGGAGGAAGAAAATTAGAAGATGAAGGGGAAGCAGAACTCCACCATAGCCAACTAGTGGGGAAGAAGTGTCTGAGATGCAATTAGAAAATACTATGACTCCTTTTGTGGGTTTAGGAAATTATCTACTGCTAATGAGAACTGCACAGAGAATTTGAATTCAGTTCGGGGAGGATTTCAAGATTTTAAAAGTTAGATTTGTCCCAACTAGAAAAAAACCTCCAAACATTGCAGAATTCTCTCCCAAAGAAAATTCTGACAGAAATTAAATTTTTATCCCATTCAATATTCTCATTTGAAATCAGTAATAATTTCAAAAAGAGAAATTAAAATGTTGTACTTAGTGCAGGTTTATGAAGATACTCCCCCCCCTTACTATTTTTTTCTCTAATCTTTGGGAAAATAAACATAATTAAATACATTAATTTGTAAGAAAGGTGTTTTCCAAGGAAAAATGGTCTGTCAACTTTTTTTAACCTAGTTTATTGCCACTGTAAGTGAAAGTGAAACACCTAGAATAGGCACTGTCACAGAAGCAGGTTGATACATTGTTTGTTCCTAAGTGCAATACTCAAGAGCGTATTCTTGTGCAGAACTACTCTGGAGGATAGAAGGAAGTCTGTCAGAGAAAAAAAGCAAGTAAAATTAACTGACCTGCTACATTTCAGACCTTTTGAGGCAGCAGACAACATGTTAGTCGGTATTTATTCTTAGTGGACTAACACAGTATGCTAATGAGCTGAGGTTGTTCATTGACCGATGGGTTGCACCACTCCCGCCTGGTGGTACCTCCGCGGTGATTGATAGCGACAGAGCAAATCCCAGCCACTCTGCGAAGTCTGTGATTGATGTGAACCTCAAGCACTGCGCCCTTCCAGAGGACAATCGAGCACACATACATGAAAAACTCAGGATACTGCATTTCTGAAGGAACTTGACTGTTAGGCTCCAGTGAGGCTCTGGTCTTTCAGTGGGCTTTCCAGTCAATGACTTCAGGTACAAAACTCTGGAGACTGGCAGCATGTTGCAGGGTCTGACTCTTGGGGTTGTCTTCCCTCATCAAGTCTGAATTCCACAGGTGAGAAGCGGCAAGTTTTCTGCTAGATGTAAGGAGAGCCTGATGCAATTTTGGTAACAATTCTATAAAGAGAATGCTCAACTATATGTCTGAGGTTTGAGTGTTAGTTAACTTTTCACATGATCAAAAGCTAAGGGTAAGGGTGACGCATAAATTCTGTGTTTTACAGAAACTCATTTACATTAAGGTGGTGTATTTTCCAAGCACAGGAAGACAATCTTTGCTCTAGAGTGTAAAGTCTAAGAAGACAGAGATAAATTACAGTCTGGAAAAGAGAAACAATAAGCAAATAATCTTAATAGTAAGTGCCAGTAGCTCTTGTTAATTACAGACTCTCTCCCCTCACCCTCCTTTTTTACAATTTGTTAATTCAGTTAATGCACTTGATTCACTGCCTTTAATGGCTACTCCAAGTTACAATGCACTGTATTTATGTCTCTTCCCTCAAGGTTCAACTCCCTCTCTATACACAAAATTCATCCATGAGGTAAATCCCCAAGATAGGCAAGAGATTCAGCCTGATAGACTTACCTTAATACCGGAGGTAGCAGGCATCTCCATTTGTCACATAAATCCCTGGCAGATCTCAAACCCATTGCTTATGTCCCACCTGATCTCATACAATTCTGCATCGCTGCCAGTCCGCATTGCCAAATCTGTCCAACCACTGACGCTACCCAACAACTCCTAAGCTGCTCAGGGTTCTGGCTCAGCCTAAAGCTTTGCAGAGGGATTCTCACAACTCTTTGTGAGAATATCCTAAAACTTGTCATCTGCCAGCCTAGGAAGCAGAGCTAGGATAGGCCAGCAACAGGGAGCACAGCCTTACCGAACCTACATGCAGGCAGCCAGGAGTACCGAGAAAATAGGTAGTGATTGGAGTTAGCCCTAAATGAGAGGTCCTAAATAAGGATTCAAACCCCAGTGTAGAGCAGAAACTGGACCTGAGGCCTTCTGCATCCCACAGAAGAGCTCAAAAATAGCTATTGTCTTTGAATAAGGCAGTTCCCCAAACTGCTCAATTACTTTGCATGAGTAATGATAGACGAGTGACTTGAGGCTACCATGAACCTGGTGACTGCTCTAATCACTAGGCTATGCAGTCAGACTCTCATTTAATGAATATTTAATAATAGCACTTCCTTTCCTCACAGAGATTTCACAAGGAAAAAGTATTTTAAACTGTTAGGTGCTCAGACACCAGTCAAAGGAAAACTATCTAAAGTATAATCAGCTATCCAACAGGCCTAGGGCATCGGAGACCAGAGAAAAGACGGATTTAGATGGGACTAGAGGTTAATAGGATTGTATTTTCATTTGGATAGAGAAACAAGAAAGTCATGTCTGAAATTGAAGAGGAGCAAGACAAGAAACACGGGACTAAAATATTAAAATTGAGCAGAACGGAAGTTTCAGTAAGTAATTTTACAGGGATGAAAACTGGTGAACAAAGAAAAAGCCCTTTTTATGTTTTCAAACCCTACACCATAAGCTGAACTCTTCATTGTCAATTCCTTCAGCTGACAAGTGTTTGTGAGAGAATGTAAGGATTTTAAGAAAATGTCTAACTCTTCATCTCAGCTCAGCAGGCTGAAAGTTCAGAGGGTAGGGAACCATTTACCACGTGAATAAACCACAAAATGCCTGTGAAAATTACATTTTTAATTACAGTTGACATTTCTGAGCCTCCTGCTGATGGTCTCTCTCTCAAAGAAAAAAAAATGACACAATTTGAGACAGAGAAAATGTTAGAGAGACTGCAAAACAGTTCACAAGCTACTACTTGTAGAGGCATCAACTCCATATTGCCACTCACCACAGTTTTGTCTAAACTCTGCACTTGCATTAATGAACTTCACCTCACACAAAGTCTCTGATTTAGAAAAGGAGCAGTATTCCTGATTCACTGAGAGTCCAGAAGCAATTTCTAACTCTTCAGCTCAGCTCAGTAATCAAATTGCCATCTTATTCTGCCACCTGCGAGCTAAACCTTTGTCCTTTTGTGGTTCCTCCAGTGACAGGGATACTTGGCAATGCTGAATACCCTCAGTGTAAAGGAAAGCTGCCTTACCCTGCTCCACTCTTGGAGCTCCAGTTGTATGGGAAATGCTGGGGATGCAGAGGAAGGGGAATCAAGAGAATATGAGAGAAGCCCTCTGAAGGCCAGTCATTTGGGACTGGGAGACTGAAAGTCTATCACTGTAGTCTGGGTATAGAGGACTGTAAAGATAGCCAGGCAAAATATTATGCAACCTTGAAAACAGAAGGCCTGCTGACTATGTAAATCATCTTCTCTTGCCCTTGTTTGCCTGCTATTTCACCAAACCGAGGTGGATTGCAGGAAGCCTGCCATGCCTGAACAACTGAAGTAGATCTCGAGCTTAATAGTCAAAGCTTTTGCATTTCTTCCCTTTGGCAAAGGCAGAAAACGTAACTCTGGAACAGGAATGTTTTACCAGTTGCCACGATTTCCCTTCCTCCACAAAGAGCTCTGAGCATTATAGTCGATTGCACTTCAAATAAATTTTGACTCCATTTTTTCATTTCAAGGGTCTAATATCCACTCAATTTGATCTGGAAACATGCAAACATCATCTCCCGCACTGCTATGACAACAAAACTGGCCCTATTGATTACAAACATCCTAGTAAACTAAACTTTGTTAGGCAGTACTCCCAGTTACTGAAACACAACTTGCCTATGCTGTTAGACTGTTAGAGCAGTGCCTGGTGCACATTTGGCCCACGCTAACACTTTCCTAAACAATGCCCAATTAAAATTTCGGAGTTAAACAAGTGCAGGGACTATTTATAAGATGCAGTTTACATATAGCAACCTGATTTTGAAACCTAGGAGAGCTTCCTTACATGGAAGCAAAGCTGTCTGTACTGGTTGGTCTTATTAGTCCAGAACTTTCCAGAATCATTAGATTCCTTAGGAGAAATGTAGTGATGAAGGCTTACATATACCATTGACATTTTTTTACACAGAGATGCCTCAAAACAAAACCAGGTCCTTACTCATGTGTCATCCTCACCTTGCCCTAAGCCTGCTCAACTCAAAGTAAGATTTCCTTGCTCTTAACTATAAAAGCATCCTTCTAGAACTTCTAATACTAACTATTAGCAGAAGCTAACACAGTCACGCCCACAGCATGCAATTTTGATCCTCATCATCCTCCGTACTGAAGACAAAAACACTCTTTTGACACAAGTTAGGAGTGATTAAACAACATGAATATGAACAGAAGAGGAATATGAATTGGATCTGTTCCTAGATATCTGTACTAATATGATCGTAACCTCATCACTATCTACCTTCTCCAAATACAGATAATTGACTTATTTTGAAGGAGCTGTAACTAGGAACTGAGAATATGATATATCTGATCTGCTGAGAGCTATATCTAGTCCAATCCTCTGCCTCCACTGAAGGGCAGCACCAGTTAAATGCATAAGTACCTCTTGGCAACCAAATGTCAGATAATCCATGCCTCCACATTGAGTTCATATATGATCTTTAAAATTCAGCAGCTGGTATCAAGCATGATAATCAGATTTTAGAGCTTTTCTAGAAACTTACTTATCATTCATTATAACAGTTCAAGGTATTAACTGTAGCCTTGTAAATGACCAGTCTTGAAATCCTGAGTGCTAACAAATCATTTTTGAGCCAGATAGATGAAAAGAAAAGCTTAAACAGAAACTGAAATTTCAAATCAGCATATTTTTAAACCACCTATAACTCAAAACATATGAAAATGTGCCTTTGGACTTTGCAGAAACATTTCCTTTCTTTCATAGGAAATGTGGCAATTTTCTGGCCAAGTTAAGGTGCCAATTCAGGGAAATACCACTATTCAAAAAGGGTGTAAGCATATGCTTAACTTGAAGCATGCACTTGAGTCTCTTTGACTTAATGATAGGATCTAAGCACATATTTACATTTAAGCACATGTCTGAGTGCTTTCCTCCATAGAGACAGATTTAAGCTTGTGCTTCAGTGCTTTCACTGTCTAATTTTCCAAGACAAAGCCATAGGTAGAGATAAAATAGCGTGTTAGAATGGAAGTTGCGTGCCAGGATAAGTGCATATAGACAATCAACCTCAGCAAAATTATATGCAAACATAAAGGTGCACAGCTCATTAGTCAGGCACTGAGGGGGAGAGGGACAATGAGCCTCTGAACTGTGGTCCCAGCTCATAGAAATTACAAGAGCTGGGTCTTTTAGCTGACTGAAGAGGTGATGGAAGAACTAATACTGTACTTACTGCCACCTTGACTGAGTCTGAGGTTAAAGCAAGAAAGGAAATAACAGTACATGTTTCGCTTGATTTGACTTAAGCCCGGGATAAGATTATTTGCATTATATGGGGGCAAATAGCCTCAGGCTATCAGTAGCTGCTGTTGCTCTGACTGCCTTTAAAAAAAATGCAGAGTTGTGGCAGTGGGACAAGAAAAATAGAGCAATGACTGGAAAGAGCTCAACATTAGTTTTCTGTTCCTTGGGACTTTGAAATACCTCAAATAATCAAGCAACGTATTCCCATGGGAAGATTCACCAAACACCTGAGTTTTGGCAAAATAAAAGATCAACAGCTTTTAGAGCATCTAGTCATTTTGAGATTTTTTTTCTCCCCCCCCCACCCTCCCACAAAATACATAGAAATGTCAGAATTCCTAGAATCTAAATTTCTTCTTTGTTCATAAAATTGTTAATGTGTTTTATCAATTTTGTGGGAATTCTCCTGCACTTCACCGTTAACCATAACAATTGACTGCAGCTGTGGCTGTAATGAGGAACTAAGGTAACAGCTAATATAGACTTACTTTTGATGTGTCTCCAGAAGCGTTGAGACTCAGAAATCTCTCCTCTCCAACATGCAGACGCAGTCAGTGATTCATGTACACACATCATTAACACATAGTCCTATAACCTACTCATCCAGGCAGCAGGGAAACTGGAAAAAAAACAACCCCATGGAAACTCTCTGCATTGACACAATTTGTCAACTGAATCATGTGTAAAAGCAATACATAAATTAACCTTAGGCAGCTAAAGTAAATAAGAAAGCAAACTGCTGAGACAGGCCAGGAAAGTGCGTGTTCGTAACCATCACAGCAATTCAGCACAACTGCTAGTGGTGTTTGTGAGATAGGCTGCAAAGACACCTTGGACAAGTTTAAAGCGGCTTTCATTGCAGAATCTGAAGGGAAGCAGCAGCGACATTACTTGGTCCTCACGACCGAGCCTCGTCACTCAAATTAAGTGTGAAACTGAAATTACTGCTGCTCATACACATTGGCCACGTAAAAGACAGCTACATCAGGACAGAGCAGTTGCCCTTGATAGGTCTTTTCTGAATTCAGGAGAAAGCACCAAGTTACTTGAAGTGAATTGACTTCTTATTGTTAATATTGTATGCTTAGTTATCGTTTGTAATAATGTTTGTTATTTTCAGTATTTTCATAGTACTTATTCTGTAAGACATACTGAAGGAGTTTATTGTTTTCTAGTAGATACACAAGTGTAGACAGATATAGGTATAAAACTGACGAGACCTCTTACAGACATTTCTATACCTAGCACAGACGTCTAAGCATAATCTTGTATGTATTCAAACTAGAAAGCAGTCTCCCCAGAGAACACAGTACAATAATGCTAAGGCTTGATTCATTAAGGAAGCTTGGATTGGAAAGAGTTTGGGGATAATATTAGAAAAATACAGCACAGTGTTAAAAAAAAAAAAAGCATGCATGCTGAATAATTAAATATAGATTGAGAATTTTTCTCATAATGTTATTATATAGTCTGTAGCACATCCTGCTAGTACTACAGAACATTTGCTTCTAGAAAATAGGTATCTTTGTTACCATGAATCATAGCTGAGCTGCAGGACAATATCAGTGTTTTAGATGAAACAAAAAATCACATCATAAATACAGAAAATGCCATGAAACCAAAGTATGTACTAAAACTGAAATATATAAACCCCATTAAATATATATATTACATTCCCTTTAAAGACTGTCATCTTTCATAACCATCATCAAATCAGACTGAGATGCAATATGTAGCAATAACTGGCCAGTCTTGACTCAGTGCATCACTCAGCCACTTCATAGCTACACAAAAATAACATAAGGAGGCTATTGTAAAGGATAAACAGATCATTAAAATGAACTAGTGATGACTGTTCATCTTAAAATCACATTTTCATACTTAATTTGGTGTTCTAGTGGTATGTGGTATTAATTTGAGTCAAAACAGTAGTATATGAAAGAAAGCAATGCAATAATCTTGTGACTACATTCACGAAAGGAGGCTGCATCAGAGAAGGTTTCTCAATAACAAACCAGCGCATAAAACCAAAAGGGTAGACAAGCTGTGATCTAAAGTGAGTTATTTGAGAAATGTGACTACTGGACTTGACAGACACCCATTTATTTTTATATCCATTGGGCCAGCAAACTTATATCCTACACTGTTAACACCAAGCTTCTGAGAAGAAAACGATGATATGTAAATCAAATGTTAGAGGAGTCTTGGATAAATCAGCTGACAGGGAAATATCAGGAACAAAACTGAACCTGTTTAGTACCTGAATAGTACCTGTTTCCAAGGCTCAAAGCCCCATTCTTTGCACCAACAGGTATCCTCCATGACCATGCACTGACAGCCCAGAATCATCGCTGATATCAAAAGCATTCCAGTTACAGCACCATGCAGCTCTGTTTGGATTTATCTGCTTGGTGCAAAAGCAGCATGTATACGTTTTCTGTTTTCTTAGGTGTGAACTACGATCCAAAGATTGAGGAAAATCACAATGCTATGAATTTAAAAAGCATGACCCCAATCCCATTATACTATGTCCTCACCTCCTAATGTACAGGCACTTCCCATGCATGTCACTTGAAAGTCTCTTGTCACTTTGTGGGCTGCCGTGTTGTTTGCAGCCACTGCTGGATGCAGACTGTAGGGATTACCGTGGGAGTGGAGGCTTTCCAGACAACTTTAACAGCAATGAAAAAGAAAGGCTCCTCCACGTGTACCTGTGCGATCTACTGTAGATGATCCTGCTCTGGCAGGGGGGCTGGACTAGATGATATTTTGAGGTCCCTTCCAACCCCTGACATTCTGTGACTCTATGATTTCAGACAGAAACTTAAGCTACAGTTCTTGAGGAAATTTCTTTCTCAATCTAACTAACTAGAGAGATTAAGACAACTAACCATCTAGGTTAAGTATCTAAGTATCTCAAACTTAGAAAATATAAATCCTTCCCTCCTATTTTTGTACATCATCAGCCTTTTGTTATGATCCTATTTCATTGGCAGGTGGTGACTAAAACTTAGTGAGACATACATCATTATATGCTACACTTGGGTGCTTGCCTCCCAGAGCAGCATGTACAGCTTGCTTTGTTTAATCTTTCCATTTTTACTACTTCCTTGACACACAGCCACCCATCCTAGTATAGCCGGTCTGCACTACACCTTAAATGAGCGATGGTCATATTAGCTCTGATCTGGAAGAGGTAGGGGCGCACTGGCGTGGCACTGCACTGCAGGAAACACACCCTGCTAAAAGGAAGGTGTATCACTCGGGAGGACAGGCTGCCGCTGTGCTGGTATCCAACACTGAGCCTAGAACCACGTTCGTATCACCGTGACATGTGAACAAGCTTGTTCCTATCAGCATTAGCTTTGAAACCTAGGTCACACTCCAGTGCACGGGTAGTACAAGATCCTACTCTCCTAATTCCTGACTGGCAGTTTGCTGCATGTGGGTGGACAGGGGCACTGCTTGGGCATCTGCCACATAAAATTTTCCAAGTTATTTTCCAAGGCTAAAAGATTAGCCTCAGAAACCTCACAAACCACTAACTGGAGCTAAGCATTCTGTATAGGTGAATTTAAAATTTTTCTACCAGACACCTCTTACATGATCCTAGAACCTATTTTAATATGTCATTGCAAAACAAGTCATACAATTTTCATTTTTCACCGCTCCAGTACCTGAGCTTTGCATCAACTTTTGGCACTGAAAATGGGTTTGGATGACAAAGCAATGTCTGCAGTTAAACATGTTTTCCTTACAGTATGTCATTTTTTGTGTGAATAAAGCCTTTGCTATCAGATGCTGGTGTGCTCAGTGTTTAAGGTAGCATTGCTGTGAGCAAGAGTGAATGGAAGCATATGGAGATCAATTGAGTTATTCATGAGGTGCCACCACAACAAACTTAGCAGGCCACCTGCTGTTTCACTGCCTCAAGAAGCTTTTCTCTACAACTCATTTTAAAATAATTTGGTGGCAAGGCTGGCACTGAAGTCAGATTATAAACTGGAAATTCCACAAAATCCTCACCAGGGTTGTGAAGTGAGGGATGTTTGCGTATAGAGATTCTTCTGCGTCTTTTTTACATACGTACTGCCTGTACAATTCAGTAACACCACACTACTGCTTTGGAGAAACACAGCATGGAAGAATAAATTCAGCAATTAGAGTTCCTACAGTCAAATTACTTGAGTCATTTTGCAAATCTTGCACGTGTTGCGATATGCATTAGACAATAAAGTAATACAGTTAACAAGGACAGAACATATCTAACAGGGAAAGCAGTAATAGATTGTGTTGCATTACACAGGATAGATTTCCTTTAGCTTCTCCACCCAACCTGCATGGTTCATGTGTTACTAACCTGCATGTTATATGTGCTATCCTCTGTCTTTTGTGGGCTGACTTTACCCTGAGATTGCTTTTGACCTAGGAACTGTTGATTTTATGTAAGATCTTCCTCATTTCCCAAATCTTTTTATGGCTGGGTTGAGGACTCAGGGCAGATAAGGGAATCTGACAAAGACTTCAGGGTTTCCTCAGTCCCTTTCCATGCCACACTGGATTCCTCTAAGCTCTTGAACCCCACACCTGAACATCTTCTTCCAGGCCCTCAGTTTCATCACCTCAAAAGGGCATATACAGACAGAAAACCATGCTCTGTCACATTCCTCAGCCTCTCAAAATGCAGTAAAGGCTTACAGTAGAACTTAAGCCATAGTTAACCAAGATCCCTAGGTATGTTATCAGTTTTAGGATTTTGCTTGAATGCCTTGCTTAATGGAGCCCCTCTCTTCATTGTGAACTTACAAGTTGAGTGTAAAAGACATCTCAGCAGTTCTAGGGAGGCCTGCTCTATTTTTAACCAGCCTTTCCTCTGCTCCCTCAGCTACTCTTTATCCCCATCCATCCTGCCTATCTCATGACACGCACGTGCTCCACATACCACGCACATTTCCCACCTCTTGGATGGTTTCCTGTCTTTCACTTCCCACCTCTTCCTCCAAAAACCTGCTCCTCATTCTTATTCTTTCTCCCCACTTTCTTTGCTGCTTAGGCACTTGTAAAAGAAAAAAAAAAAAGTGAATTAAGTGCACAGGAGAGTGGTGTCTCTGCTTTCAAGCCTTTGGCCTGCCCCCAGGCCAATGCTGCAATCCTGTCCTACTCAGCCTACTCGGCATGGGCAGCCTAGAGAGAAACAGTCTTTTTTGAGAGGAAATCAACTGCTAAATTCTAGCAAGTCTGCAGGAAACACACAAACCACAGGCATCAGAAGAGTTCAAACAGAGCAGTGGTGTGACTAAACTCCTAACTAGCTTACTCTAATAGTATTTTTCCTCTTAATTATTATCAACCTATAGGAAAACATGGCTGTGGGAAAGGCTGCCCCAACCAACCAAAGCCAATCCCCAAACTCTCCTTTATTTGTGCTGGAGCATGTTGTATTGTTCAGTGTGATTATCACTGTCCAAGGAAATGTTTTATTTTCCACTGTGTGTTGTACTTTTCAGATCTTTAGCTGGACTATTACAGCCTCATGCTGGGCTGTCAAAACAACTCAATCTATGCTGACTAGCTACAGAGAAATGTATAGTTTCCACCCAGTGCCCCCAGAGTAACAGTTCGAATAGGGAAGCATCAGGGACTGTGATCTGAATATCACAGGCTCACCAGGATTAGAAGCCTTAAAAAAAGACTTCTGTGGGTAATAAATTATTCATAGCTTCACATTATCTTAGATAATTAAAATTACCTGCTTTCAGGAGATATGTCATCTACTACGATGCACCCACCCCTTCTCATAGATCTGATTGACACTATCTCTTTCAGATAGCTGTATCCACTCCATGTTTACACAATTGACAGGTGCACCCTCCACTGTGTTACTCACTTGTGTGTGTCTGCATGTGCGTGCACGCAAAAACGCACACAAGCAAAGTTCTCCCATCGTGCTAGGAGGCTGGCAGCAAATATTCTAAAATACAACCAGTTGCGTTTAACCTAACATGCCACAGGAGCAGCATATCACATAGATAAATGTCCATAGCAGCAGGGGGCAGGGAATAAATAACAAATGCTACAATAGGGCAAAAGAGGCATGGAAAAATCTTCTGTTCCATAAAGAAGCCGATACTAAGTTTACTATAGTATCTATTGACAGTAAGATGAAGCTAAATTTCTTCAGTGAGGTAACGCTGACTTACAGTGAGATTTGGCTTGATGTTTCCTACAGTTCGTTGAAATACAGGCAATGTGGTTTCACTTTTTCCCCCACTCTCTTTGCAAACAGCACATATAAGACATATTTTTTTTTGCAAATGACTGTGCACCAAGGGTGACAATACTGCATCACATTGCTCCTCAGCACTTTGAAATGTCATTTACTGACCTATAAAAATTGAAGGAGGGAATGTATTTCCCCAAATCATGGTCCTGAACTTTTGACTTGAGGAAAATGTTAAAAATTAGGAATTCTTTTCAATTCCTATAGAGAAACACAGTAATTTCCAGTTTGGAAGAGTGAAAATTTCCTACACTTACGAAACAGTCAAATATTCCAATATTATTCTGCATTACACAACCTTCAAAACTCTTTTCACATCTATTCTTAAGCATCTATATAAAGAGAGGCTGTACAATAAAATTAAATCACTGTATGCTCTGTGGAGCCAAGTGAAAGTATCGGTTATAATGTGTAGGTTATAAGGTGTCTGTAAACAGAAAGAAATTATAATTAATTTAAACTGCATGCTTACATAGACTGAAATTACCCACTTACACCACATATGCTGTTCGCCTGACTATCTTAAGCTGCTTATGAAGAAGAGTTTTCTTTTAATTGATTGGCTAAACCTCTTCCATTTGTGACTCATTAGGTTATGCTGGCTTCTGATACAATATAATAGGATGATGTTGTAGCTCTAAAAAATAGTAATGCATGCCCTTTCGTAGAGGCCTTCTATCAGTTCAAGTAAGATGGCAAAGAAACAACTCAAACAAAGGAAAACAGAGATGTTTCTAAAAAAAATGAGATGTATTCAATGTCTATACACTTTATCTTCCCTAATTCTCTGCACTTTTGTCTTACAAAGAGGAAATAGCCCTAACTTCTTCAGGGAGGAATAGGCTCTTCTTTCTATTTGTTTTCACTTATTTGCTCTGCAAGTGAATGGATAAATGTCTATCAACAAAGAAGAGCAAAGAGGATTGAAAGCTGCCTTTCAACCTTACGAAAAAACAAACAAACAAACCAAGCCAAACCCAAGAAAAATACAGAAAAGGAATTATCATTTTCTTCACAAAAAAATCAGTTACATTAATGAACTGCTAGAGGGAAGCAGGGAGGTTGAATTTAACCTAACTAGCCACAGGAACAACACATCACAGAGATAAAAGTCCATAGTGGCCAGGGCCCAGGGGATAAATAACAAGTGCTGTGATGTGGAGAAAGAGATAAGTTTTTTTTTGTATTTGAATACAGGATCAGAGAACTGACTGTTTTTGAATACTAGACTGGGTGCTGCCTACCCCCTTAGCATCAAGGCTATGTGTTACCCATTATAACCAGAAACCATCTTTAAGTAAAAGAATAAAAAGGAAAGTCCTTATGTAAGCACAGTAATAGATCTGAAATGCATTGTTCTTGCATGAGTTTTAACATTGTTAAGAGTCCTCTGAGCTCCTTTATGCAGGAAATCAAAACCAGTGGTAAGAGCATCTTTTGAAAGTAATTTAAGACTGCACTAGAAGGAACCTTGACTATGCCTCAAGATGACGACTGTGCTGTTTTGGGAATCTGAACTGTTTGTGTGACAACAATGAGTGTCAGAAATATTACAAAATGAATTAATTCATACTGCTATAAGTCAAGGTCATGTCTGATCTTTGTCCCATAGGTGCTTACAGACAATTTTCAATGGATTCAAATTATGGGCCAGATCATTAAGTTAGCTGACTGACTCACCCTTTCTTGCTATTAATACAGAACTCATCTTGGAGATTTTCTGCATGGCTGTATGGATAACCGGAATTTATGTAGACCTCAGCAGTTCAAAGTTGGAATATGCTGCAAGTGCTGCAACAAGCAGTGTCTGAAGCTTATTGGCATGGAAAAGTGTTTATCTTTCACTGCATTATTCTGAAACACCACTCTCTACATAACACAATGTTCATGTGGTACCTGTAAATTAAAGTCCATTATTTGTGTGTGGAGAGATTGAGGGAAAACTGACATTTCACAGATCTTGAAGAGAAAATTCTTTCCTTGCATGCACCCAGCCTGTCTCACCATCACCTTCTGCTGAACATGAAAAACGATATAAAAAAGGCTGAAATACATCTCAAGGAGTCCTTTACCCCACTATTCTGCCCCAAAACAAAATCACCATCAAACGCTTGCCTAAACTGCTTTAAAGACAACCAGTGAAGATGATGTGTCCCTCTTTCCAGGAAATTTATTCTGATGCTTAAGTACCCTGACCATTTACAAGCTTTGATTGATACATAGCTTTAGTCTCCCCTGCGGAAAACAAATGGCTTATTTCTGACACATTGAGCACAGAAAATAGTTTATTCCCTCTCTGTTTACATCAATCTTTTTTTCATGTTTTGTGTCATATAAGCACGTGCTTTCCATCCCAACCTTTCCTTCCACTGACTAAATCAGTCCCACATATTTTGTCCTTGAACACACACATCCTTCAGTCGCTGGCGCCTCCCACATCACAGAATCACAGAATATTAGGGGTTGGAAGGGACCTCAAAAGATCATCTAGTCCAGCCCCCCTGCCAGAGCAGGATCACCTACAGTAGGTCACACAGGAACATGTCCAGGTGGGTTTTGAATGTCTCCAGAGAAGGAGACTCCACAACCTCCCTGGGCAGCCTGTGCCAGGGTTCTGTCACCCTCACAGGGAAAAAGTTTCTCCTAATATTTTTGTGGAACCTCCTATGTTCCAGCTTGTACCCATTGCCCCTTGTCCTGTCATTGGACATCAGTGACAAGAGCCTGGCACGTCCTCCTGACACTCCCCCTTGACATAATTATAAACATATTTATAAACATTTATGAGGTCACTCCTCAGCCTTCTCTTCTCCAAGCTAAAGAGACCCTTTCCTCATAAGGGAGATGTTCCACTCCATCATCTCTGTGGCTCTGTGCTGGACTCTCTCAAGCAGTTCCCTGTCTCTCTTGAGCTGAGGGGCCCAGAACTGGACACAATATTCCAGATGTGGCCTCACCAGGGCAGAGTAGAGGAGGAGGAGGACCTCTCTCGACCTACTAGCTACTCCCCTTCTAATACACCCCAGGATGCCATTGGCTGCCGAGGGCACATTGCTGGCTCATGGTCACCCTGCTGTCCACCAGAACTCTCAGGTCCCTTTCTCCCACACTTCTCTCCAGCAGGTCAGTCCCCAGCCTATACTGGCACATGAGGTTATTCTTTCCCAGGTGCAAAATTCTCCACTTGCCCTGGTTGAATTTCATAAGATTTCTCCCCGCCCAGCCCTCTAGCCTGTCTAGGTCTCTTTTTGCAAATACACCACTTAAAACCAGGCACCATATTTCAGTCTGAGGCCCTTTCTCTGATGTGGCAATATTCTAATATTGCATAGGTGGCTACATAAATTATTTTAAATTCTCTGTGTTTCCCCTACCTCCCCAAGCTTTATTTAACTTTCCACTCCTTAACTATAGAGTTAACAAGTGTAGAGATAACTGTAGGGATAACAAGTTGTGCAATGATGTAATATGACGTTACATCAGTGTAGCAGACCTAGGCAACAGGAAATGTTAAAAACACATCTTCTGATTCCCTGTCCAAACTCAATCAAGCTTCTAAGTTAGGTTGAAGGAACAGCAGCCCAGGTTAAGAGACAGGTACAGTAACAGAACACGAATCATTATCACAAGGCCAGACAGAAGCAAAATGAGGCAATGCAGAAGAATGACAGCAAGAGCACTTTTCCAGGTGTTAACAGTTGTGCATGCACCAGTGGACTCACTCTCCTCAGAGAGCCTTTCAATGCATTTTTATGTATATTCTCCAGAGCTCTGGTAACTTTGGTGTAACCTTAGTGATCAAACACGCAGACAAAAATGGCAAATGCTCAGAGCAAACCTTGGACAATGGCAGGCATACAGGAGTCCCTCTGACTGGGGAGGAGAGGAGTGATGGGGAGCCTGTCATTCAGCACATAAATCAGGTCATTTCCAGAAATCAAAGGCTACAGTCAGAGAAACTGAAAGTTCTTTTAAAGCAGGAAAGTCCAGAAAGCACTTTCCAAAAGTCCCTGGACAACCCCAGTTTAGTGTTGGCATTCAGGAAAGACTGCTACTCTCCCCAAGGCAAGACTCTAACCCTGTAGCAATCCCTTTTCAACAGTCAAAAATCCCTGCAGACCCCCGCCACACACCCATAGGTAAGTGCCACTGAAAAATGGCTACATCAGTTAAAAAGAGGATGAAATGAGCTTTCCTACGGTGCCATAAAGATTTAGCAAAGATAAGAGCTAGTTGGAGAAGATATTACTAGTAAGAGCCAGCCTCTAGCCATTTAACTGTGTTCAATGGAGCCAGGCATAGCTCAGGTCAGGGGAGAATTTGGTGCATAGCACCTCCCTTGAACTTTTGCTTCTTGCCTTAGAGGGTCCTTCCTGGTTGTGTCTCTAGAACTATAAGAGAAAAGCTATCCCAACAGAAAAGAAAAAAAAATGAAATAAAAAAATGAAATAAAAAAATGAGAAAAATCAAACATTACACATTACAGATAATCCATTTGTTAAACTCTGTCAAAACAAGCGGGAAAACCACTGTAATTTCAACTTCCTGAGGAAGTCTGTCAGGCCCATCACTGAACCTGTGGGCAGTACACTCTCCTCTTTACAAAATATTGGCCTTTCTTTGTTCCCACCTTGTAAAAAAGCTAATGAAGAACTGCCAGTTCTGGTGGAACTGGCTTAAACGAGTAAGCTAGGCAGACAAAAATTAAAAAACTCGTTATCAGGACATTTTCACAATGTATTAGGTGGAATAGTTGATAGGCACAGGGCCTTGAAAGCTTCTTTCCCTTGCAGAGATATTAACGGTTTTTCTCTGACTTCCTATTAAGTAGTGTTATCATGAGAACACCTCTAACCAAGGTGCTTCACAGATTAAAAGCTCGGGTTTGAAAATTTTGTGAGCACCTGAAGCCAATGTCCATAGTCAGTATATCCTGGGTCTTTGTCAACTCTCTAACCAGAGTTACGAGTTGTTGAGCCATTCTGTCTCTCATGTACAAAACATTAGCCTAGGAGTTAGAAAGAAAAAAATGCCCTTGGTCACACAAGGCTGATTTAATTTGTAGAAAGCCCAAATTGGATCATACACAGAGAATTTATAAGAAGCAACTCTGATAGCTACAAGAAGCAACTCTGATAGCTAGAGCTCCCAGCCACAAACTTTGGCAAGAAGAAAAATCCGTGCCAGAATGACTGCTTGTGCAAAACTGTAAGCAGAATATCACAAGCTGGGTTGAAGCTCTTTTGAAAATGTGGCAACTCGTTTTATTCATCTCTCTCTCACATGGGGAAGGTGTTGCTAATTATGTACTGGACTGCACAGCATTCTACCGAGTAGCAAACTCAGTTTTCTGACAGCTGTGTTAGCATACTTTTATGAGACCTTGATCCTTTAGAAGATACTGTGCTGTCTCAGTAAGTTGTGTTAAAATCTTTTTCTCTAAGGAAAAAAAAATGGGAAAAGAGGAATGAGCTGGGCATTTGGGTTCTCCTCTAATAGGCTTCCAAAAGCACCAGGTCTTGCAAAAACCATTCCCAACAATTACAATTTTTTCCAAGGAGCATATGGCCTCACAGAATAAAGATCTGCTCTGTCATCTCTTCATGGGGCTGAGTTTCATGAAGTGCTTTTGTACTGTGTTTAAGGGAAGATTACAATAGCAACAGGAACAATAAGCATGAAGATTCTAATCATAAGGATTTTGGCAAGTGTAGTCACTCAAATACTTGGTTGCTGAGAACACAGGCAACAGTAGAGGTCTTAAGAATAGTTTTCTAGAGAGAAAGAAAATAGGCAACAGTTGTACCCAAAGTTGGGGTGAACAGGAACGACTCGCAAGAATCTGAACAGGCAGAAAAATGAGGCGTGTAGGAGGAAGAATCCCTATTTTGGGGCTCAAGATGAGAAGATTTTTTAAAGTCTAACATGGGAGAAAGTTGTCCCACTCTTCACCTCCTTAAATCACTATTCTTTTCCTTGTAAGAACATGTAACACTATCACAACTCCACTGTAACTTACAAGTACCAGAAATAAGAAAAAATCTCAAAGCAGTATCTGTTATATGAGTTCACAAAAACCCACATAAATTTCATCTTGAGCATCTGAATGCATCCATGATTACCTTGTCTACAGGTTTTGCAGCCTGTCACTACATCAAAAAACTCTGATGTCAAAAGCCAATTAAGAGTCCTATACATCTTGTTTGATTAGATTCAAAGGTTAAATACTGAAAGTTAGGCACCCTCTGTATGTATTTTACTCAATTTAGTCACTACAGAGGGAGTTGTACTTAATCACTTAATTTGAGGTTTACATAGTGTAAATGATGCATTTCATAGCAATTTTTACCTTAGAATCATGCAAATTTTCCTCTCAGAAAATTCAGTTAAAATGCTTCTTTGGTGTTTAAAGTCATTCATCCTTCAGCCTCATCATTTAGAAAACCAAGATCCACAATAGTCACTGCTTAGTTATTAATAATAGCAAGGCAATTATGATGGCATTTAACTCATAACCAGCACATAAATTAAACAGTTTCAGGGTTGTGCTTATGTGCTCTGTTACTTTTTTTTTTTGTTTCTTTTGGTCAACGTTCATCTACATTTCTTAGCTTTCTAGAGCTATGCTGGCTTATGAAAATTCACTGCAATTATTCAGAAAGTTTCTCTCATCATTAGTAAAAACAGGCAAGTAATTAAAGTCAAAATACACCTTTTAATATTCAAGGAACAGGAAGAGTATAAAAATAACAAAACTGAAAAAAAATACACTTGGGCATGGAATAGTAGAATGAAAGTCAGTAAAACATCACCACCACAACATGGCATAAAGACAGAAAATGGAAGGCATATAAAAATCCCTCTGGCCTAAATCCTCTGCAACAAGACTTTTTTTTCAGTAGAACTCCAACTTTTGCAAATGACTTGGGAATTCCACTGTTGACTTATCGCGATGGACAACAACTACAAAAATAGTCTGTACACGACAGGGCTGGAGAAGATGGTGGAGCATGGAACATTAACACTTGATTTAATAAAGCCGACAACGAGACGAGTGTTTCCAATTATCAAGATCTCCTTGAGTCAAACACAGAGGTTCAGTACCAAGGAATACATTGTCACTTTTCTCAATCGTATCTGCCAGCTCAACTCCCTAAAGTCAGATCCCGACATGTACTTGGCCTGGGCCTAAAACAAGGGGTAGAATATGCCTTTGAAACTGGTACAATGGCTGCCTTCAAAATGCTAGTCAGGTACCTGGAGGTCCTATCCGGCTCTTTATAATGGGGTGTGACTAACGCTCGTGAAAGCCCGTGCTTGTAGCCTTCTAGACAATCACTGAGAGCTGCCAGCATCACACCAGACTGGAGTTCCACACAAAGCCTGTTGAACAAATCCATAGAAGTACTTTTGTGGATAAAAGCTAAAGCCTTTGCGTGCTATCTTGGATAACGAAGACATTCACGCTATTTCAGTGTCTAACTCAGGGTAACTGCGACTCCCATTCTGGAGGCTATGGGAGCCCCAAGAGCCTATTTCAGAGGCTGCTAAGAGAATCTACCTTCTAATTTCAGGCATTTTGGATCCTAGTGAAACACCTGCCATAGCAGCAAGGAGGTAGCCTGGACACATTTAATGCCACGTTGCCTCCACCTCTCACCTGTAGAATGGGAATCAGCATGCTTTTCTACCTTACTAAGGTTGAGGAAAACGGAAGCATATTAAGTTGAAACAAAATCAGATATTCCTTTTCTGGGGAGAAGATAAGGACTTTATACAGTTAGTATTTTTTAAATAAAAGTGTATAATTTGAAAACTTAATTATTTTGGTAGTGAAAAATGCTCATTATAAAAGTCTAATTAAAAGAAAACAATTTTCATTTTAATTATCTTTCATAACTGTAATACACATTTATGAGAAAGTCTGCAGTAGCAACGGGTTATGCACTTTTAAGCAATTAAATTTCCTACTTGTCTGATTTTGTTAGACTAATAAATTATACCAGGAATTTAATAAAGTGGACAGTTAAAGGAATTTAATCTATTCTCTCTAGAACAAACAAGATTAACGAGATAAGGTTCAGATTTGAGAAAAATATTTAAGAGATAAGCTAAATTAGAAAGTGAAAGCTCTTGTGACTCCCAAGCAGCCACATAACTGAAGGAAATAATTAAAAATTTAAAAAAAAGCAGAAAAAACAAAGGTCAACAGGCAATATAGGAGTAATTTCTTTTCTCATAAAATAATTAACCTTTGGAAAAAGCTTCCTGTCAACATAGGCTTTTACTGTGCCGTTTAAGGAATTAGGCACATTCCTGAAAAATGAACAATAGGGAACTTATATAACCCTTTGGAAATAAAGCATCTTAGAAATAGGCAGTTCCTTGAAAGTAGTTCTTTACAGCGCAGAAACCAAACCATCCTCTTAAACTCTTGAACAGGGAAAACAAACTAAGTATTTCACAAGTATTTTACAAGTATTTGGCAAGAAAGCTGAGCCAATCTATGTGAAGTCTCTTCTCCTTCATACATCCTTTAGTGGTTGGTTTGCTTTCAAGACTATGATTTTCCACTAGGTGGATTTGCTGATTAACTGTATGCAGGTCTGAACATCAGACTGGAAGGGATGAAATACCATTCCTACCGTGGCTAGCACCTTTCACATGACTTGTCCTTTCAAAGGATTATTTTGTCAGCAATGCTTGCATATTCTCAGTGTTCTAATTCTCATTTTGAATTAAGTAATGAGAGAAACTCCCACTTTCAAAGTAGATTACAGATCATTACCTCATTCTTACTGAAAATCAGAAGGATTGAGGTGCCTAACTCCCTAGGATTCCTCTGACACTTCTGGAAGAAGTCTCCTATGGTGAATAATCAGCAGGCTTACCAGAATAAAAACAAACAAGCAAATAAACACAACAAACACACAAAAAGGAATATAAAGTAAGATCCTAATAAATCTGGAAAAAAAGTTCTAAAATCTATAAACTACATTTATTTTATGTGAAGAAAGAATCCTGCAGAAAAAGTGTACTGCAATAGCAGTAAAACACCACTCATTGGTAAAGCATTTCATTTCTGGACAGATGGGAGAGCTGAACACATTTACCATCTATCTAGAAATCAACTATCATGTGCATCAACTTGCTCTTTATTACTTAAATCTATGCTGTGTGTAGGTTACAGTGATTTCTCCAGGGTGAAATTGTCCTTCCCCATCTCACCATATTCTGGTAATGACCGGAATGAGCTTGATATATCGAAACACTCTTGCTCTGATTTTGTTTTTCATTCATTACTGAAGCTGAGAATATTGGTGTTTCAAACAGCGTACAATATTTTATTAGACAAATAAGTGATTCCAGGTCTCAAACAAAAGACTAGCATCTGACATTGTAATAAACTGATATAGTACCCTGTGCTGAAAAAAACATTCTACGGACCCATTGCAGAAAAAATAAAAAGCCATTACATTCACATTTGATAATTATATTTGGAAGATGCCCCAGGACACAACAACCAAGCAGTGAACTATTCATCTCACTTATAAAAGCCACTGTGTTAAAGCGGAAGCTAACACACTCAAGAAAGGCTGATAAAATGACGGAATATGAACTGCAAAGATTTTAACAAAATGGCTCTAACCCAGCAAGGAAGAAACCGTTTCCTATGAAACGGTGAAAAGATTCATGATGCATCTCTCCACATCAGCTTGCCTCCTACAGCCCTGCTTTAACAGAAAGCACTCGAGAAGTGTTTCTGCTGAGGGCTTTCACATGGCTTCATAACAAGAAACAATTTAGGATATATTGATAGTTTTCCCTTTGTAAAGGTGTTCTTTTTGCTGTAAAGGTGAGACTTGTGCAAAACAGAGTGATAGCACATCATGACTATGCAGTGTTCCTCAAGACTGAGTGCAATGAAGGTAGCTTAAATCAAGTGTGCTGATCTATAGGGAGCTCTAACACTTTACTTCCCTTGAGGATCCCTAAATAAGCACCAGATACAAAAAGAAATATTCAATATCCATGTCTGTATTTTGAAGCATGAAGGGCTGGGAAAGATATATTAAGAAACAGCGAGAGTCCCCTTAATTAAAAGGCTACAACATGGATTTCTATTATAAGATAAAATTTGGCTCCTCTCCCCAGTTCTAAATTCCAGATTAACAAATCATATTGGCCTCAAGATTTGTAGTAGAGGTCTCAAGCTGAGGTAGGTTTGTTCTACCGAATTTGCAGTAAATCAGACGAGTTCATGAATTATGAGCCTAGGAAATAGAGATGTTCACCATAGTTCAAAAAGTCTCAACTTTTTTGTCACTTAATAGCCAGAAAAAAATAAATAATAGTAACCGCAACCTGGAAAATAAAAGACAGCAGATAAGACTTCATTTAATAGACTCTTGTGGTTGAGGTCTGTGGCATAGCACAAAAATCACTTGATAGCAATCACATCAGACACATTATTAACATTTATATAGGAATGCTGATATAAGTTATTTGTCCCATGGAAAAGACACGTGTAGCAGGTATTTGTTTCTTGACTCTAGTTTCTCTCAGGCAGGCGTAAGTACTCATCAACTTTATGTGTCCACAGAAAGTTGCCACAAATACACTCCTGTCCTAAGGTCTTTCTGTATTTGGAAAACTGTGCTTCTATAGGAATGAATGGAGGTGGGTGCAAAGATAAATATCTAACTACCACCCTAAAACATGGTCTCGAAAGGTGAGTTAACACACATTTCTTCAAAATCACCCAAGCTCTTAATCTATTTAATTTACCGTTTAATACATTCAAAATCCATCGTGCAGAATATAGATACAGCATTATTTGCTTTGTTTACGGTCACTCACAGCACATTCCTTTAAATTTTTCCAATGGGGTCTTGTGAGGTAATGACCAGACAAAAGCATTTGCTGGACATACATCTCTAAAGCATGTTTGCAGCATGATTTTAGTCGAGGCAACAGGTATTTCTGAGCTGATTAAATTCATCTACTTTTATGATATGGCAATATCATAAATATCATTTATATCATGATGATAAGAAGAGTCCTAAGAACTGTCATGAAAATGTGCCTAATACCACACGAGTTTTGCTTATTACACCGCCCTCCAGAGATACAGCCGGTATTACCCAGGGCTTTACAGAGAGAACAACAGCCCAAGCTCTTTGTGTTAGAAACCACCCGTTTCAATTCCCCTAATCACTCCACCTCCAAGTTTTGGCAGGACAGAGATGGCTGGTTAAAAAAAAATAAAGCAACGAAGAGAAGCTGCCAGGCATGACAGAACTGCCGTGCCTTCAGCCTGGTTCAAGCTGAGGAAGAGGAAGGGTCAGCGCTGCAGAGCTGTCGGCTCAGCGGAGGAGCCTCCCCACTTCCCCGCCTCTATTCAGCAGCAGCCCTCTCGTTCGGGTTGCGAACGGGCTCCTGGCCAGGCACCACAGAGGTGCCCAGTAATGTGCTTTTGTGTGTTCTTTCAGCCAAGGACTCTATCTGTGCCAAACAGGAGACGGACCAACCACTGTGTCAGGAACAACAAATACCCTATTCCTTATCCAGCCTCTCTGCTCTGCCCAAATGAATACTAAATGTCCAAACCAGAAGCCTTCACATTTCCACACACGCACCGCACTAGAGGAGCGCATCTTTTCCAGAGCTGGTTGAAAGAGTAGGGCAAAACAGTCTTTAACAAACGCAGTCCTTTTCCAAACCAGAAACATTCTGTAATGGAGAAAACATTGTTTTGAAATTTTCCCGTTTTCAGTGAGCTCTTACTTCTTACTCTTGCTTTTTTATTTCTGCCCAATGACATCATGGAAAATACATCTTCTCACTCTAACCTTTACACAGAGAGGTTTTTTGCTCTCTTCCCTCCATTTTGTAAGTACTGACTGTGTTTAATGGCCATTCTTGATGTACAAGATCATGAAAAGATCAGAGATGTCTTTTTAGGCTTTATTCAGAAGTGGACTATCTGCTGTGATAGGAAGCTTCCAACTTCTAGGAAAAAGAAAAATTAGATTGCTTTAAGCTGTTTCAATAGGAAAATGAAGGGCACATTAAGGAATAAACAGTTGCTTTGACATCACAGTGATACATGAAAAGCAGGTAAAATTCAGTCTCGTTTATTTTTCCTTCTAAGACATGTAGGTGGCTGAAACCAGCTTTTATAAAGATGACTGAGAAATTTACTTGAAAGTGTATAACCAATAAAGCAGTCATTCATTAACAAAAAAAACCAGGAAACAACAAAAGAGTTTTTACAATTTCTTCAATGCTTGAACATAATCCCTAACTGTGACTTTTGCTCCCAAGGCTGTTCTGCAGCATTTTCTTGTACAACCAGCCTGAAGCTTGAAAAAGAACAAGTACAATAGCATTAAGCCTCAACATGGTGTGCATTAATAAGTGACTGGTGCATACCTTGGATATATGCATTAGGTAAGAGGATGAAAGCCCAGTGCCTTCCCTTTTGGCCACCTAAGCAGCATGTAGCCATCTTAATAACACACACTGCGAGGAGGCTAATTACTGGTAGAGTGAGATTATTATTTTTTTATTATTTTTTAAAAAGCCACAATGAGCTATTAATTTTGTCATTTTTAAGCGCTTTTTAAAACTAACGTCGGATGTTTTTTGATTTTTTTTTTCCCTGGAGTGCCTTCCTCCTCTAAAAAGTGGGTCTCAGCAAAGAGATGTCAAGAAAATAAGAATGGATGGATTATACATACCCTCATCTGTGTTATTCCAAATAAACATTTGCTACTTTGCTTACTTAAAATTTCCTAAAATTCCTTTTCTATTTCCATGGAGCTAGTAGTCTTTTTTTGCCATAGTTACTAGCTACAGTAACGTTTTAATTTATGTTCCTTTGTAAAAATGAGACTAAACTTTTATTGCTGAGCCACTTTTGGGGTTAAACACAAGAGAAATTCAAAATCCCCAACAAAAACCCTAGATGTAGCTGAAAACTCAGAACCCGCTGTTGAAATAGCAACAGAGCACTCTGAAGGGCTGTCACTTTTCTTGTCCTACTCAAACCTCTCCTTTCTCTTGAGAACTTATTTAGCCACATTAATGTCCTCATCTCACTGATGCTTCTTTGTGTCTTGAGCTGTGCAAGGGAATTCTGGGGAGCAAGGGTGGGCAGGAGAAGCAGTAGCCTTGCAGGTATCCTGGTGGATCCTTTTAAATGAAAAGTCTCTAGCCACAGAAGGGATTCATCAGCACATGCAGTCCCCTCACTTTCTATATTCTCCTCAAAAATAGCTAGCACTGGTGATGGGAATTTCTCAGACCATCAGAGAGGAGTGAGATATCAAAGTACAGTGCTGGGAGTGGAAATAAAGTTTACCTGTCCACAAAGAATGCCCAGCTAAGCAGTCAATATTCTGATCTAGACAATAACGAAGACTATTTCCAAGAGCTCTTTAAGGGGCGTATTCCAGTGAAGGCTTGCTAGCACTGCAAACAGTAGAGAAAATATAACAAAACTAAGGGCTTTAAAGACCTTACACTGTAACAGCACCCATCTGCAAAGCTGTATGCAAATGCTTATCTGCTCATGCTGCACAAGGGCTCCCACTGATTTACACAGGTGCATAAAGTCAAGCTTAGGTTTTATGAATTTGCCATATTAAGATCTCAGTATAGACAGACCACACTGCAGCTAGTTTTTCTAGCCTTTTACAGTAGCATTAAGCACAGTCCCTCAGCTCTTTGCAACAAATTACCACACCTTTTCATTAGCTCTAACTGATCTGCCACAGGCCAAATGACAGCCTTGTCAGGAGATTTCTGACAGCTCTAACATCTAGATTATTTCTGAATCATACAGAGGAGGAAATATAATTGCTGTTACCTTAGCAGGCAGCAGCAGTCCTTCTTTGTCTGTTGTGGAAGAAGGTTAAAAAACACAAGACAGCAATTCTAAAGCAAAAAAACCCACCATCACCTAAACTAAACAAAACCCTCAAACCAAACAAGAAAAGCAAAGCAGAGGAGGTTACTAAAACAGTAAAGTCAGGAAACATTCCTAACCCCGCAAAAAAAAATGTGCATACTTCACCCTAGTATAAAAAAAAAAGGTATAAAAATGTAATTTTATGGCTTTACATGGGAACATCCTCATGCACACTCCCTGTGTGACACAATGCACGTGTGTGGCAAGGAAATAAAATATTATCCTTCCTTTGGGGTCTTTGTTTTGCTTCCTCTTTAAATAAATAAATAAAACCACAACAGTAGGAAATGATTCAATAGAGGGAAATATTCTGGATAGCTCAGAATGAAAAGAAAGCAGTGTTAACTATCCTTTCACATTACTCTCAACCTTTCCACCTAAATGAGGATATCCACCTTGGCAGGGCTTGTGTAGTTATACTCCTTTGGTGTGAGTCAGTTAAGCTAGAAACAAGGCTAGATCTCAGCCTCACAACAAAAGCTGTTGCTTCAAAGACAGTTGTGCTGCAAATTCACATGCATATCCTCTTCCTCCAAGAAAACAAACAAATGAAAACTCCAGTCATTTGATAAATCTTTACATATGCTACTCTAATAAATGGATGGATACATTTTAGGAGGAATTTAAATATATTTGAAATGAAGCAGGAAGGGAAAGGGGAAAAAAAGAGTTTCTCACTTCAAAAAACCTGCAATAAGATCATGTTCATTGCCGTGGTGTGCACTTTATCAGTTACACTTCTGAAGGTTTTGAAAAATTTGACTGGGAGTTTTTAACAGTACAGTGTTCACAGTTAATCATCAACAACTTAAAAAGACATTGACATCTGTTGTCTAGAGAGAAAAGGAAAAATGCAAGGGGGGAGCGAGCAGGGGGGTTTGAAAATTAAATCAGTCTGAGTCCTCCTTAGTGTTACAGAGTCAATAGCAGGAAACTTGCTTTCAGAAAAATGTGGGGTTGTGACCTCCTGTGTTTCAAGATATCCTAATTTAGCTTGATCCTTCATGCTCTCTGCTCCTCCTACTAGTACCCTGGAGGTAGGTTTTTCTCCTACTGAAAAAGAGATTAAGGGGGAAAGTGCTGATAGAACAAGAGAGAGAAAGAAAATAAGACAGGAATAAACTCGAACTGAAGTCCTAAAATCTAAGAGATTATTAAAATTCAATCACTCTCCAACGAAACTTATTTTTATGCAGACACCAACGACTTCTTTGAACTGATGTTGAAAGGTAACACAAAAACTTTTTATTAGTGTTTGAGACCATTTCTGAGGACACCAAAGAGCTGGTTTTGACATATACAAGTAGTGCTCATACACTATATAATGAGTATACATCTACCAAGATACTTTTCTTCATCTCAGTATGGACCATATGAGTGAATAAACTTCCTAATTAAGTGGTAAACTGTGCAGGCTACGAGACAGCTGATGAATAGTAGCTCCCTAGCAATTAGTGAAGGAAAAAAAAAAATCCAATATAGAAGATACTAACAAAATTAATCAGTTGTAATACTACTCAGCTCCAAACCCATTAACTGTTGCTGTGTTGCTTATCCAAGTAGTGTGTTTACAGTTACAAGTACACGGCTTTCCAAGAAGACCACACCACTATGTGGCTGAGCAGAAGCTCCCCAACTCGCAGAGGTAAGCCTGGACAGCCCCCTGCAAACAGCAAAGCAAGGAGAGATGTGGAGGGGCAGGAGGTGGGTGCAGCCCCGACTTCTGCTGCCTTTCCCCTGGTCGTTAACTGCTCAGAAGAGCTGGCAAGTCATCACCCCTATGCAATCCGACGGGAAATCTGACGAAACAGAAGCGTGCTGGCATTACAAGGGCCTCCTCAAGGCTAGGCTGGAGAAGAGGTCCCACTCTTCACTCCCAGTAGCACACCAACAAGGATTTTTTCATGCAGAACACCCAGCTCCCTCCACTCTGACCGTGCTTGGTCTCCGTGCCTCGCTCAGCATATGTCCCTGCCTCTGCCCTCCAGCTCTATCCCAGGGAAAGTGCTGGGCAGGCCAGACAGCTCATGTTCCTCCTGAACATTGTGGCACGGCTCAGTGCTAAGGCAGGCTCCTGCTGGCTCAGGTGACCCACAAGGGCAGGAGGTCTGAGGAGCCAAGCAGAATTTGTCCGCTGCCAGGTTCAGACTGCACAAGCAGCACTGACCACCCCAGCAATGCTGGTGTACACTAGCACATTACCAGGGCAAACGAAAAGTGTGCAGTAACCCACCGGATTTCTAAGGTCTGATCATGATGCATTTGTGATATGACCTGAAACTGCATAACTTCAGCACTTGCCTTGCTGTAGATGGCAAGGATTTTTGCTTCAGGTTTATAAACAGCAACATCGATTGAAGTTACTTGGCACATGACAATATCCACCTCATAAAATGTTGCAGAACCGGGCACTTAATCTTGTGACCAAACACTGGTGTCAATGTGTGCGAGGATCATCTTTTCAAGCTTATTGTAGGTCAGTTTGACAGAGGTCAATTATAAAATAGGCCATCCTTGATTGACAGTTTTACTATCTAGTCACAGATGAAAAATAAATCAAAGGAGGAAAGTTTAGATCAAAGATTAAATTTTTCCTATTCAGAGATTCCTAGATTTTAATGTCAGTGGAAAAAAAAAAAAAAGGAAAAAAAACCCCACACACATTCACCTAGCCTGACCTCCCACATACCATGGGGAAAAAAAAAAATATTAGTGTTTCATCCATAACCATATTTTTAGAAAGATATCCCATTTCAATATCATCCAAGATAGGAAGAATGTTTTTTCATGCTTAGGTAAATCATTTCAAAGTTAATTAACTTCACTATTAAAAACATGCTCTTAAATTCAAGTCTAGATTTAACTAGGTTAGTCTACTCTTATTAAAAGTTGATCTGCTGTATTCAAGAGCACTTCATGCATCTCGAAGTGCAAAGAAACACAAGAGAAAAAGAAATCCTGCTTTCCCCACAGAAATACTGGAATCATCCAATACCAATAACAGGGCTTTATATAGAACATTCTAATTTGGAGAATGACATTCAGTTCCAGCAATACTTTTTCAGTTTGACAGGTAAACAGAAAATATTGGGAATATGCAACCAGGAATTAGTTTTTGTGTGTCTCTAAAAAGGACAGGGGTCAAATCTAGGGTGCTTTTTTTTAAGTACACTTTGGCACATCTGATGTAAGTAACTGATCTGAGAAAAAAAAAAATCGTGAAAATTTTGGAATAAAATTTCTAGTTTTCTGTTGGCCAAAAGGGTTTGACCAACTTAAAAATCATTTCAGCCTATCTGCAAGTGAATAAAACATTTAAAAGTCTCACCCAGTTGTAATGGTACTTAATAGTAGCCACATAATTAACAGTTGCTGTATATTTTTAGTTTTACACAGTTTAGAACTGCTTCTTATCTTACATCTTCAGCAGACACTGATATTTTTCATAAATATTCATAATGCATGCTCATAAATATTTGATTAATATTAATTGTTTGTTTGTTTTAAACATAGCTTTTCCTTTAGTTGTCACGACTATAGAGGAAGGTATTTGCATGGGAAAAAAACGTGGAGAGGAAAAGCTTTCAAAGGTGCAGAAGCAGAAATGAGATAATAAGGCAGGGCATTACTTACTAGATTTTGATTGAACAAGCAACTCTCATTGTGATAGCCATTTTTGGAAGGCTGCATATTTGTACTGTATTGCTCTTTGCAAGAATACGGGGAGCTTAAGGACATCTTGTCATAGCTATGTCACAGAATCACAGAATGTTCAGGGTTGGAAGGGACCTCTGGAGATCATCTAGTCCAGCCCTCCTGCCAGAGCAGGATCACCTGTGCAGGTTGCACAGGGTGGCATCCAGCCGGGTTTTGAATGTCTCCAGAGATGGAGACTGCACCATTTCTCTGGGCAGCCTGTGCCAGTGCTCTGCCACCCTCAAAGTTCCTCTCATGTTTAGCTGGAACTTCCTCTGTTCCAGTTTGCTCCCATTACCTCTTGTCACTGTGCCCACTGAGAAATGACTGGCCCCATTCTCCTCACAGAATCACAGAATGTCAGAGGTTAGAAGGGACTTTGAGAGATCATCTAGTCCAGCCTCCCTGCCAGAGCACGATCCTGACACCCACCCTTTTAGTATTTACAAGCATTGATAAGATCCTCCCTCAGTCTTCTCCAGACTAAAAAGCTTTGCTTTCCCATACTCTGAGATCTGAAAGATCTCATTGCATAGAAGTGCTCAGCCCAAGTAAACAGGCATGAGAGAAGTTCTGCAAGAATCAATGTCATCTGAAAACGCTGATTAGCTCCAGGTTAACCTCATGAAAAGCACCTCAAATGTCCCCACACTATGTTCCCTATTGCTCATATTCCATGTTTTTTCTAATGTGTGAGATTCCCCAGACCTCTGTTAGTAATGGAGTTGTCAAGATCACTGACAGCTACATTAGCATAAAAACAGTAGAGAGTGCAGCTCCTCCATGTTGCTGGAACTGAGCCAGCTATTAGCCATTGGCAATTAAAAAGAAATATTCTCTTGTGGCAATACAGTCCTGTAACTGTCAGCTGTGGCTTCCTACACCTTTCTTTCAATACCCGGTACCAGACACTCTCAGGACACGTACAGGCAACATTTAGTATGGAGTTTGTAATAGAAATTACATTTTAGAAGTCATTCAGCATATTTCCATTTTTAAGTAAATTTTTAACATTTATTAGGGTTTTTTTATTTGTTAGCTTCTTTGTTTTTAGATAAGTCAGAGAGCAAATCAGCACCTCTGTTCTATGTATGTCTTTCACGCTCATACACACTGCATATCTACACAAATTATGCAAGATTTGGAAATTACTGGCTATAAACTAAGCACAAATTTCTAATTCGTTAATGTTGGCAAAACAAAAGTTAAGTCCTAGAGGACAGAAGCTACTGGGGAACCTCTAGCAGGGCAACTCAGGTCATATTTCTTCTGTATCCTCAGTTATTACACCTGCACTTGAAATACTGATGGCAGTTTGGGTCTTTCAAGCTTAATATCTGCATCGGAAAGATAGAAGAAGCTTAGCTAAATGATACCTGCAAGGAGAAAATTAATAATGTTGTTTAGTTTTGAAACAGATACTTGAAAAAGTAGTTGCCATGAGAACTCTTGTGTTTCATACAAAGGGAACTATGTTAGGAATGCAGTCAAATATTCAGGAGTTAGAAAATGGCAGAATTAGGCTCACCTTTTCAACCTTCATTATGCTCTTCCCTGAATATATACTTAATTACATGATAACATAACGGGTTTTTTGCAAGTAAACCCCTCCCTCATTCAGCCTGTAAGGTGGAAGGTGCTTAGTAAATATGAAGCTATTTAATGCATGTTTTTATCCCAACCATTCATGCTCCTAATACACTTTACAAACAGAAGACTGAATACATAATATTCTGCTTCCAGCTAGAGGTTTCATAGATGGCTGCAGCGTAGTATTTGGAAAAAAAAAAATAAAGTATTCATAGTTTTAATTTTGTTTCTACAGCACTCAGATTTAAAGGTGGCAAGTTGAAGTTCAGTGATATTCTGGTGAAATCCCTTACAGACTGCCTGAACACTGGCAATAGGTGGAAAGAAAAAAATATCACTGTATTTGTCAATTATTTAAAGTTCTTTTTTCCCTAGAAGCTTATAGATGCAATGTTTATACTGATTCTTTTGAAACATTATATTTACCTTTAAGACAGCTGAAGACTAACAAACAATTTTGCATTCACTGCCCATCTGATTGTCTTTGAGGGGTGCTGATGTAAAGTAAATGTTAGTTTATCTTTACATTCAGTCCCCTAATGTCTTCTGAATTATCAGTGGAGATATGGCAGAATGATATAAAAGATCTGCATAACAATAAAAAAGCAAATATTTTGTTCAAATCTAACAGATGAAACATGAGTCATATCGCCTGGAGTGGCGTGAGTGGAAAATGCGATTAAATACATAGAAGTGAAAGGGAAAGAGAATAGCAGAAGTAGTTTCTAGTTTACAGCTATTAAAGTGCATGAAAATTACTAGTTACTGCACTTTGGAAGGTCTGGTTTGTGCCTCTGAGACTCCAAAGTCCTCAAACAGCAATAAACTAAATATTGGACATAAAGACACATGCATAATATTTCTACCTCAAACTGAACAAGCAAGAGAAAATTTTCATAATACCTGAGAGAACTAATATTTAAAAATTTGGTACTTAAAATACATCAGCAAATAAATATAAAAGTTGTGATTTTGTGGGGTTTTTTTCTCTCATTTTTACAAATAGATAAACAAAGTAAGCCCCCCAAAATTCCAATCTCATCTGGCTTTTAGATACCCGTGAGTTCAGCCTGGCATGGATCAACAGTTCTGCTTTGATACATTACAAAAGTGCAATCTTTCTGGGGAATGTAGATACAGGTTTTAATTTTCAAATGCATGGATAAACTCGCAATGGGTCTATTTAGGTACACTTCTCTAATTGCAAATATCATCAAGGCTGGCTGATTTTCTTCTGTCAGTACTGGCATTTTCCATAAAAACATACTACATGTATCTCAGCCCTTCCCTCTTCGTCCAGCAACTGAATCTCCCCAAACGCCGTATTTGCCATTTATACTCAGAGAACAAAATCCTCTTGCTAGCTCCTGCTGGTGAAGAGTCAGTAACAGCTCATTAACATCTGTCTTACTTTAAAGCAGAATGCAGGCTGCAGGAGTAAACCACCAGCGTGATGACCCCCAGATGACCACGGAGCCAGAGGAAAGTGCGGTATGGGGCAGTGTATACAAAGCAAGACGTTTTGCTTAGATATCTTAATAGAAGGCCAGAGTTCCTCACAGACAACTTGAAAATTGCCTTCTGCATCACAAATATTACCTTGCCCTGAAAGGAAAATACATCAGTTTTATGCAGCTGGAAAAGTAGTTAAGTAAACACAGGAATCTAGTCACAAAATATTAGTTTTAGGCTCTCTTCTTCTACTCCCTCTCCATCCCTAGAGCTTTTTTTGGTATAGTCCATAATAATATGTGCTTGACAAATGGTCATTAACTGCAATTACGCAATTCTAATTCTGTAAAAAATTAGTCAGGTTATTAGAGCTACTGATCTGATGACTGTGCTAAAATTAGTGTAACACTCTGTGGTTTGCTCTGAAAACATATTATGGATTGGATGTTTATTTTGCCGTTTGAGTACAAAACCCCATCACAGTCAATATTCCAGTCTCAGTGAGGTCAGTCTGAAGACTCATTCTCTTATCAAGGAGGAGAAATATCAGTTAAATGCAGTCCTGTGTGCTTTGGACCACTTAAACAAGAATGTGAAACTGTAATTGAAGAAATGAAACAGTAGTATTTCCCTAAAGTAGGGTTAATATATGTTGTCCCTGGCCGGTATATCTTTGACCTTTGGAAGCCACTGTTAAAGGTGCAGTCACAGAGTTCTTATGTAAGATAAAAGTATATTTATTACAAATAATGGAAGACCAATTTATGTGCAAGGAAAACACAGGACATGTACAAAAAAATCTTGAGTATTCCGATAGGTCTTACTAGACGATGTGAACTATGATTGAGTTGCAGTAATTCAAGAGGCTACTGCTTGTCAGCTGAGCAGTGGTGACTCTCCATGGGCAGAGTTTCAGTCTGCTCTAACTCCAAGATGAAGTCTAGTTGTTTACACGGCCACAAAAGCTGAGCTGATTTGTGGATACCTTGTCTACTTGCTATAACCTGTTGGTACAAGCTGTTTGGCTTGGTCTACACACTGTCTGCAAAGTAAAACTGTTTTGGCGGAAGGCAGATGATTTTTAAACCCAAATATTTTTACTCTTTTACAACCTCAAGGTTATATACATGTCTCCGGCAAACTACAGATGCTTTTTTGCTACAGTGAGTAATTTCCTTTCATAAACAAGATCTATTCTGCTTTTATAAGAAGACAACTATAGTTGTGCTAAACTAAGCAGAGCCATTCCCTGGTAAATATATTACTGTACACGAAGATTTCTCAAACTTGGCTTGGGGGGAAAATAAAAAAAGGCAACAACAACAACAACAACACCCACCCCAAAATAAAAAAAAAATCCACACTCTTCAGAGGTTCCCCTCTCCTCTTTCCATTAAATGTCATAAGAAATACTGGACAGAAGAGGTTGTAAAGTGCCCCCCACCTTCATTTTTTCTCAAGCAAGCAGAATAAGCCAGAGACTATTATTTGGTTACTAGAATTTTTCATCCTCTATTGAACAACTTGCATGACCTTTAGTGTATGTTTTAAAGCTCAGTTGCTCATTCATTAGGTTGACAAACTTGTCAAAACCCTGCAGGACTATGTCAATTATGTCAAAAATGCTTACAGGTGCCACAATACGTGTCAGCACTTGACTGACTCCTGTCAGCCATTGCTAAAATGACAAGAAACCCTTCTGGGGACAAAAGGCAGCAGAGGGAAAGGGTAGAATCCTACTCATTTTGTTGATGCCGGCCACTCTTTCACACTAGTGAGGGCTATTACACTTCCTTCTTTTACTGGAATCTGCAATGTTCTTTAGTGAAATGAACAATTAGCTAAGTTTCCTCTTTTCACATCCTTGCTGCCGATTATATTATATTCTGAACATACCAGTCAGATAACTTGAGTTACTAGCTTTGGGAAACGCAACCAGAACTCAGTGAATTCTAGGCCTGGGTAGAAGATATCAAAAAAACGTTAACATTCTCTGATTTTTTTTAACTGTTTGTTAGCTTTCTGATCAATACCTTTAAAAAAAAAAACACAAAAACCAACCAACCAAACAAAAAAAAAGCCCAAACTAAACAAGACTTTGTGGTTAAGATAAAATTTGATTAAAAGTACTAATACACCCTGAAATTTTCTGGAAAACTCTTTTCCCATTTTGCAGCCAGTAATAATCTGCAGCGAAGTTTTTGATTATCAGCAAATACACTGTATATTGCTATGTTGATATGAATCTACAAAATGCAAACAATTTCCCTGTGCTCTCATTCATGTGGTATTTAGAATTATTTCCCTCCATTTAAACTATCCACAAAGAACGCAGAGAAATAAACAGCAGCTGGAGGAGAAACAGCAGATGCAAACAGAAGTTTGTATCGGACAGTAGGTAGCAGTTTTCATTCTCCTTGCCTATATAGACTGCCTTAAACTATCACCTAACTAAACAGCTGTTTTCTTTCTCCATAAAACCTTTCAAATAAATGTCAGAGAGCATTTTACAGGACATTCTGGTGACAGCAGAAGGGTTTATAATGTCACTGTCTAATAGCAGGGAAGACTAAAGTGGCTCGATGAAGTGTCCCAGAAATTCAAGATTAAATATAAACCAGAGGCTGCTGTGTATTAACTTTTTTTCTTTTTTTTTTTCCCCCATAACCTTTTCCCCAGAAGGTGGTTTGTTCTTCTCCATCTCATTCAGCTCACCAGAACACCTAGTAGGGATAAGGGCTCCACTGAGCTTGATATACAATGAATACGATACACAACAGTGAGCAAAGTATATCCAGAGACTTAAGACTTAGAAAGTAATTATATACCAGGGAGAAGCAGAGATAGGCAACACAGCAGTGAGCAGGTTGCCAAAGTTTTCTTGGCATCTTTTCCAAGTTCCTTTCCATCTTTTACACTAGAAAAAGAAATAATTAAGGGAATAGTCAGCATATGGTTAACATTTTCCACCCACAGGTCTCAAGGAGCTTTACAGACATCATCACCATTCACAGCTTTTGTACTGTTGGGAAAAGAAAGTACGTGGCTTGCTGAGCACTCACAGTGACATGATGGCACAGTCAGGAACACTGCATATTGCACCAAGTATCCTTCATATTGCTTTTCCTTTGGTTTGGGTTTTTTCTGTGGGATCTTTTTTTTTCCATTCTTTACTTGGAGAAGCAGATGGAAGGACAGTAGATCCCACTCTCTGTTCTAATGCAAAAAGGGCTCTGGAACACAAATAGGCATACAGAAGGCATGTCTTCCACATAGCACTGCTATAGACATATGGAGGCCTGGCTGTGTTTCTCTTCTTCTGAGAAATGTGGGTAAGACTGTGGAAAATAGCTTGCTTATGTTCTAGATTTTTTTGTGAGGGCCAAACACTGCTGTTGCATCAAGCACATAGATCAGACTAGTAATCTGACATGGAAAGGATAAGAAAATTGTGCCTAGAAAACCTACTAGCCATACACAGTTCTGGTTCTCAGAGGCAACTTACTTAACATCATACCTTAACAGAGCTGCAAGCACTCTGTTTAATAATTCCCTTCTCATTCACCTCACTATGAGACTTCAAACAGGAAAATGAAGGCCAACAGGGTTTATAGAAAGATAGCTTAAAGCTTCAATGCATTGAGAGAAAATGGGTTGGCTTTAGACAGCTGGTAAAGGAAGCTTAAGAAGGGGTCTTGGTCTAGACTCTTCCAACCTTGGAAGTACCTGTAGCAGAGGTTTTACCCAGTTATATCTACGGTATGAAAAATGGGTGCTGAAACAGGAACCCTGTATACACTTGGTGCCCTCAGGGTTTACCTCTCTGATCATGCAAAGGCATAAAAAGGCAGGGAACAAGCCATCATTTTCAAGTGTCAAAGCTGGGCATTAACAGAAACACATCTGCAACAGGGTTACATGCACAGCAGATGACAAATGCTGACAGTTCAATGAGTGACATCAAGAACAAAGAGCTAAATGATGCACCCAGCAGCTGAAGGGTAGTCATGACAGCCATTAAAAATGAAAAATTACTACCTGAATACGTTGTGTCCTCACAAGCAAGTACTTGTCTTTGTCTCTCTTTGGACTTAAAAGAAAATCTACTAAGAACAACTAAGAGTGGAAGCCACACAACATTGAGAAGTAGTATCCTGATAGGTTCAGTCATAGCTAAGCAGCAATGCATGTTCAAATGCATGATTAAAAAGTAGCCTGAGACTGTTTTACGGGAAAGCCTTCCAGCTCATTTTCACGCTATTTTTGTACTAGAAAGGAACAAAGAGGGCTACTAGGATTTCCCCAGCTGTGATCATCCACACTATATGCCTCTGGGTTCAAGGCTGAGGGTCTCTGCCACCATGTGTGCACAATGCACAAGGCAGTGAAATAAAATTTACCAATCAGTATGTTTCAGCACAGTGTGCTGAAGTGTACGCTAAAAAGAGGTACTCCCAGTAGTATTTCCAAAACCAGCAGGTGACTTAAAAACCTCGGGGTCACTTTCAGAAGTGAATTAGCCAAAGTTCTGAACTAAACTCAGGGTAACCCTCTTAGCTTGGTACTCTTCCCTCTTTTCTGCCTAATTCTTACATGTCTTCCTTTTTACCACAGTATATCACTGTCAACAGTGCATCCTTACAGCTTCCAGTAGGGGTGCTAACCTCATCACACCTAGCTTGGACATTTCTTTACTGAAGCTCTGTGCTGTCTAAAGAACTTCTCTTTAAAAAAGGCAACCTCTAAGGGCCATTGCTGCCTAGAGGTTTCCTATCCATAAACCAGTTCTCTTCCAACACATGTCCTGGGAGGAATTAAGCACTAAAGAAAGAGAGCAACGGAAGTCAGTAAAGTGATCAGAGAATCACCATTAAGACTATTAGATTGAAGCTGCCCAACTCCATAGTGGCGTCTTTCAGTCACAATGTCGTTTGTACGATGGATCACTCCATTCCTACAGCAGCCCCCCAACAACCAGTAGTTCAATGGTTGTAGCCACTGCTTGGAGCAAAGCAAGAAGTTCCCAAATTCCCTTCTGATCCTTCCTCATATGCGTACATCTTTCAGTGGGCTCAGTACGTCAGTATGGGTCTTCCTCAATCCTTCTCCTGATACCTAACTTTGCCTAAAAAGGAGTTATATAAACATTAGGTGAGTGAAAGATGGCACCATAGCTTACAGCTATTATCTCTGGTGAGCAGTATTGAGGTTTCAGTCCTTGCTTCAAGCCAGTTTAAAGGCTTATGTCAAACACAATCATTGACAGGAAAGACTGAGTGAGCTATAGTCACAGGTCTGATGACTGGAGCACTTGTCTCTGATCCAGATATTTTAGGAATATCTTGGGGATCCAGTCTTGTGATGTAAATAGAAGAACACGCAGTTTAAATAATACATGAAAGAAACAAACACCTGTATTGTCAGAAAATGAACAAGAATTATGAGAATCTAAACCTGTGAACTGAGGCACTGGTAAGTACATTTTGGAGGGTATGTGGTGCCAAAGTCCTTTTATGTATCTCACCTTATTTCTTCTATAGTGCTACTGATTTACCTAGACCTATCCCTGAGTAAAAGTACTACTCTGGGTAAGATTATTATAATTTGACCTTTAAAGATAATTTTAGAACATCCTAGTTAATTTAATATTATAAGTGACATACTACAGATGCTCTTAGAAAATATTAAAATGAACAGTGGATACGTAAAAAGAGGCAAGAGAGCACCTAATGCACCTTAAAATGTAACTACCTCACAAAAATGTCTTCAGTCATATTAACTTCCATAAAAGAGAGAACAGTGCTGTGAAGTCCTTTTCTTCTAATGCACATCCTTCCCAAACTGTCGTGAGGGAAGGCCTGGGAGCAGAACTGAAGGTTCAGCACCTTGGTAGTCCTCAGAGGCCAGAAAGACAAATGTGTTCCAAAAACCAGTACCTCCCTCTGACAGTCTCTAGGGTGAAATTCAGATCTGCACAAAGGGTCAGCAGAAGCCTCACTTCCATGTTAGTCTTAATAAAGTCCAACCAAAATACAAAATATTTAAACTCTTTACAAATGAGGAGCCTGAATGAATTCCAGCTGTAATATGATGTCCAGCTAATAAGCTTCTTTGCAGCTGACATAAAGAAGGTAAGGAACCAGGGTTGCAGGTAATCCAAGTCCCGATCAATCAAAGTTTTGACAAAGCAATATCAAAACTCTCAATCTTGGAGACTCAACAAGTGGCATCTTCAATGCAGTAGTGGTAGTCCTATATAGATCTTTTTAAAGGTAGCAGTTTCATTTGCAGTTTCCAAGCTTATCTGATAGGGGTTATGTTGAACTCTTGCTATCTGCTTATCAGATTTCAGAATTTAATAATTAAAACTTGTAAATATTTTTTGCCTCTTGAATTCACAGTTTTCCATAATTTACTGTATTTGGAAACATCATGCACTTTTATTTGAAACTACAAACTTTTGTTTGTTTGGTTGGGGTTTTTTTTACAATAGAGATCAAAGTAGGAAGAAAAAATAATGTTCTCAGAAAAAGAATCAGTGTCTAATATAAATAAAAGGCTAGTGAGGCTACAGCAAAAGAGAAATAAAATATTTCTTCATCTGAGCTTATCAAATCTATTTTAAGACCTTGGTGTACTACAAATGATACACAATTTTAGAAAACAGTTGTCTTAGTTCTGTCCTCCCAAGGGACAGGTAGTACAACTGTTTTTTTCACTATCATTAAGTATTGTTGCACTAGCAATGAATTATTTTCCATTTGATGCCTCACCACTCTGTCATATAATTTCTGTGAGACAAATGAGATGACAATTCGAAATAGCTTCACATGGATTTAAAATTTGGGTCCTCTTCAAAAAGCCATCTAAATGCACGCAAATACTTCTTCAGTAGACACTGGACAGATGTGAGATCATGTTGCTGTGTTACTACCTAACTGCATATGGGTTTTCACTTCTTTTCTTTCTTCCACCTCCTACTCATCATCAACTCTGAAGGATAATAGATTAAGCTCGGCCTCAATATGTGGATATTTAACTCTACTACATTCAACCAAGCCGTATGTGGGTGAGAAATTACTGATTTGGCTCATGGCTTCTGACTTAGCACATCCTTTTATAATCACTCTTACCGCTGTTAACCTAGTATTCTGATTTAATATTACTCTATTTTCATTGCAAGTTTCTGATTTCTTTTGCTCTACCACCAAGGCCATATATCTCTTTATCGTTCTTCTTGGCAGATTGCACTTTATTCAGAAGAGTCTGATGCATATGCTTGTATGCAAGAGTCTCTTGCATATGTTTGCATCTTTTCCCCCTCTAAACAATCACCAATCTTGCAGCTCTACATGTATTTCCCTATTTAGTTGGCCTGTGCAGTTCTCACAAGACAGTAGGCATCTTTTAAATGGAGTTGTTCTCATCAGATTTGCACGAGGTACCATCTACTAACCTTTTGACTAGCCTTATGTAAACCATTAGTAACCTGCTACAGATTTAAGATATGTATTTTTACTTCTGTGCCTAGAAGAAGATCCATATGTATTTCGGGGGGTGTGAGGTAAATGCTACCTTGCCTGCCCTGTCTCTTGATTCTACCCTGTCAGAGACTGATTATTTCATCCTTACAAAAGAAAACTCTGTGGGAGTTTGCGCCGCTTAAGCACAGCGGGAAGAGACCTGTAAAGACATAACGGCAGAAAAGAATATTTGTCCTTTGCATTATCAATCCTACTGTGTGACAAAGACAGGTAGATCCCTCTGCCTCAGGGATTAGAAGAAAGCATAG
>NW_009709604.1:45675-101689 GCF_000703405.1 Apaloderma vittatum
CATTTGCTCCCTTTCCCCATAGTTATCCTTTCACTCTGTAGGTCTCTTTCCTACTGAGATTTTTACCTTCCCTCACATTCAAAGTTCCTTCTGTCTAACTATTTGTGCACTTTCCTTTTCACAAAATCTTCTTCATCCACATTTGGAAAAGCATGCATGAAAGGCATAAGCTTGGATAATACAAAGCAAGAGTTCCACTCAGCAAACTTTCATTAAGAAAATGTATTGTCCTTTATAGATATGGTAAATGCACGCTTCTTATCAGGACTGAAATAAATGTGCAAGAGAAGCTGATAAGGAGAATTTTAAATCTTGAAAACAGGAAATATTGTAACAACATCAAACAATTTTCAAAACCAGCATCATGTAACTACAGGAAAAAACAAATTAGAAAAATGGGACAGAACTCTCAAAATCTATTGGAAATATTTAGGGGAAAAAAAAAGACAGCCAAAAGACTAAAAAAAAGAAATGTTTTTCCAGAAAGTTTTGGAAATGCTGCTTTTGACCAATCCAGAATAAAAGAAAACTTCAACCAGAAAGAAATGTCACCCAGAAGAGAAATAACCTACAAAAGAAATTACCGACAAAAAAAGCAGTTAAATCCTTTGGAAACCTGACAACACTTAAAATGGCTCTCCTGTGAAGACCAAATTCTCTGGTACATATTCTTCACTGAAGTTGACAGAGCAATGCTGATGTTCAAACACAGATAATTTAACCTCAAATATATTTACATTAAATTCCCGTTATGAATATGAAAGCAATATTTTGATAATAAGCTTTCCTCCACTGAGAAAGTTCTACATTTATGCCCCAGAAGATGGTCTATAGAAGGCTATATACTCTAATTAAAGGCCACAGAGAAAGGTAATCCATTCTGCCTCTGACGGAGGTGAAACGTCCTACCAATGCCACAATATAAGTTGTATCACTATCATTACTGCTCGTAACCAAGTTCTGTGATCTTGAGATATAATTAATGCAGATGGAGTTGCATACACATAAAACAGGAATAGCTCTTTTCAAGATGTCTTTGATCATACTCATAATTAAACCACACACACCCAAATATAGGATAGAACAGGCTTTCAGAAATATTTGCATAAAGGTCTGCAACTCTGTTGTACATTTCTTCCACAGCTTCCAAAGGACTAATGATCTCATTTCTCACATTTTGAAATCAATGATATTTGTGACCAGGTTACGCTGAAATTTGGGGCATTGCTTCAGAAAGCCATTTGGAATAGTAAAATAGGATTATGTATCTTTTTTAGGTCACTGTGGTGATTTTTCACTCATTTCAGTATGTCACACGTCTGTGGTAGCTCTTAATCTATTTTTGCACACATTTTTGACAGTTTTCTGTAATTGTTCCTTTCTGACTCCTTTGCTGTCTGCTTTCACCCTTCTCAATTTTTCAGTTGTGACAGCAATATGACTACCAATAATGTCTGATACGTACAATAGACCAGCTGAAACGTGTCTCAAGTCATTGCTATGGAAGCCTTTACAAGTACCTGGAACTTATTTTACTTGAAGAGCATATGCTTTTATTACATTTTGATATTCCTGATGTGATGAAGCTCTTTCTGTTATGCTATAGAATGGACAGAAGCTACTCATATACCTGCCCTTCACATACAAACTAATTCACATAGAATTGTGCATACATATGTTCTTAATAGAAAATAACCAGTTAATGCTCCTAGGGTGACCTGGAGATGTAGAAACATGCAGAATGAAATGGGTGTGACCAGATAGGCAGCCTCCTGAGAGCTACTTTGCCTGTGCGTTGCTATGTTAGGGCAGATGCTCAGAGTCCACCCGAGATGGCCTCCCTGGAAATGTAGCTCTGGAACTACAGTGAGAAAGATGCTTATTAACATGAATATACTTATACTTAGAATCATAGAATGGCCTAGGCTGGAAGGGACCTTAGAGATCATTTAATCCAACCTCCCTGTCATGGGCAGGGACACCTCTCAACTAGATCAGGCAACACATGGGGACCGAACAGGGATCAAACCCGCGACCTTGCTGTTATGAGCAACAAGCTCAACCGACTGAGCTAACCGGTAACCCAATGTCTTCCTGCGAGAGTATCCTGGCAGTAGTTACATCCTCCTGCAGGCAGAAAGAGAAGATTGTCATTGTTTCACTTTCTTGTGGATGAAATTAGGTCCTTTGGAGAGAATCTACAACTGTAACTGCATTATCACTTATATCTAGCACTGATCCTCAAATCAGATACAACACCTTTGTTCACTTAGTACTTCATACTTGAAAAGCGCAGAAACTCCTTCATGCTAGACTAAATGGTCCTTGTTTGATAACCTGAGTAAGCATAAAACCACCACAACCACACCAGTGCTTAGAAAAATTCCTGACAGCAAGGTGAATAAATACACTGTGTGGGACCCAGCAGCTGGTCCCAGACATCTTCTTCAAAAGACTGAGCACTGCTTTCATAAGAGGAGGGATAGTTCCTTATTGTGCCACATGCTTTCATCATTTCTGGCACTGGTATCTGTGGCAAGAAATGCCACTGAGACAAGAACAGCTACACTACAGCCAGTTGCTGCTGTTAATTAGATTCTCATTCTACCTTTTAAATTCCAGTAATGTTTCCTGTTTGTTTCCATTAAATCAGATACTATCTACAGTACAGTACCCACTAAATTATGTTGAAATGCAATATCTGTGTACTCACGGAGGAGGACCAGAACACATTATCTGCTCTAAAGCAGTGCAGTAAGATGGCAGCAAGACTGATGGAAAGAGACTGGACCTTCCCTTTCCCACACGTCTACAGCCCTACAAAAACCACAGCGACGTCAGTACAGCTGCAGCTTCCAACACTGCTTGCACTCCGAAACAGAATGAGATCAATCAGCCCCCGATTTATTCTTTTCTCATCCTACAGCCTGGCAATAAACTGCAGCTGAGGTTAATACAATTTCTACAGTATTTTCCTGGCAAAATTGTTTTACTCTGGCTTTGAGGCAAGTTTTAGGGTTTGGCCTGTTGTACCATTATAACAGAGCTTTGAGAATTTCTATTGTGTAGTAAATGTTGACTAATAAATCATGTGAAAAAAAAAAACAACCAAAAATTAATCCATATTTAAAACCTACAGCAAATTGGATTCAGAGCATAACATGCAAATAATGCCATGTAGGTTTCTAGTGGTATCATAAAACAGCCTTTATTTTATTCAAACAATTAAATTTTCTGGACACTGCAATTAATGTAGGTGATTTCAAGCTATGTGGCTTTAATTTTAAACACAGAAAAAATCCTCCACACAACCAGCAACTACCAATTAAAGATAGATATTAAACCTGCACAAAGAAGGAAAAAGTGAGACAAAGTCCTTTGATTTCTTAGGATTATTTGTCTTTAAAGTACCTTATGCTCAAAATCAACAGAACTATTTCTGTTTTGAAAGCCTGCAAAAGTTACTGGGCATTTTGGCCCTATTTTAACCTTGTCAGGAGGTACAGTGATTATTTTCAAATCCTGAGTCTAAGTTAATTAGAGTACTGAGAGTAAAGTCATTAGAAGCAGAGGAGTAACAAGCCAAAAACCTTCAAAATATTAACATCCAGGAGGGATGCTCAGATCGGGCAATTTTGTAACGACTATTTTCTTGCTAAGAACAGCACTGAAGAAGCTTTCTGTGAGAAAATGATTGAGGACAATATCAGTTTATCTTTCAATTCTGTAAAATTCACTGGGAGTTTTGATTGAATAAGGGTTAAAGATTACACTAGAAATTTTAATCTCAATAAAAGAAATACTACAAAACTCATAACAGCTTTAAACCAAGGAGTGCACTTACATCTGTGTATATTTGTTTGCATAATGACAAACAGTTTTCCCTGTAGTCAGTGGCTGAAAAAAAAAAAAAAAAAGCATTTGGTTTTACATAACGCCTGCGGAGTCCAACTATTCTCAAATTCTTCTCCAGATTGTAGATCATGATACCTGCTACAAGAGAGGTTCTCAAATACAACATCTTGTAACCTATGCTTTTAAATCCAGATTTTTCTTGAAGAAATTGTCAGTTGCCGAGAACTATTTTTATTTGTTTATTTTTAGCAATGGGGACATCTGCTTTAAACATTCCCCATTTTGAAATACAGACTACTTCTGGTCCATGGGTGTACAATATATTTTTATTATTATCAAATAACTCATTGTTGTCTGCACAGTCTACTGCTACAATCAGTTTTAGTTATTTCCTGGCTTAGCTCTGTTTTCTTGTGTTTCTGCCATTCTTTCCTCCCTGGCTTCATCTTCCAAGTAGGTGACAGATGGATTTTCACCAAAGCAAGACAAAAAGCAGCCATCAGAGACAGCTTGTCATAAGCAAACAACAAGAAACTCTGCTGCTGTAGGACGGAGAGATGCTCAGTTGTTGTGACAGAAGAGCCTTCCTGGATCGCGTGAAAGAGCTCTGAGGATGAATCCTGACTCCTTACTGCCTGACATCTCACACCATTATTAAAAGACGTTCACAGTGAGTGCAAGTGTGATGGAAAGTGCCACCAGCTCTGGATCCCACCCTCAAGGCTGGTGTTGACCACTGAAATATTGCTCAGCACCATAACAAGCTGCTTTTGCATAGCTACACACCGTACACCTGTAGTGAAGTAACATAAGGGAAGGTGCAGTAGCCCTTACATGTGTCAAAGTCCTTCTCTCAGCATCTCAGATGGATGGTAGCTTCTGTTCTCCTGAGCAATAGTGCTGGCTAGGTTACAAGAAGAAATAATAAAAGGGTTTGCTTTTATTTCATGATTTTATGCTGGAATTGTATCATTTTGGACAGTATTTCTTCCCCAGATGTCACTAGTTTAATTTTATTAAGAGAATAGCACCTATTCCACTGAAATCTGCTGAGATAAAGCAATTATGTAATGCAAAAGTTCTGCAAACCTGATCCATATATTGCAGATCCATAATTTGTGCTCTACACGTCTGAATTGGTTTTAGCACTCTGAGAGCCAGCTTATTTTATTTAGCTTCTGGTTAACACATTTAACAGGGATAAGTGAAAGCTAGAAGTGCATACGTTTCAACTTCTTTCAAGTTTCATGAACATAAAAATAGGAAGATGTCCAAAAGAGGTGCATATATCACTTTTATGGCACAACGGTGCTGTTTTCAAAGCAAATTGGGTGTCTAGTAAAATGTGCAAGTGATGACATAGAATTAGACTGCTGTAAATGCTTCACAAATGTACTGCGTTATCAGGAATAAAGCTGTCCACTTTTTTACCCTGCTCAGCTGAACACAGCCTGCTCATATTGAGGTTTTTACTCTGTGAAGTGCCTTATTTTCAGGCATTTTACCTGTGAGGCAAATCCAGGCAGGAAGAGAGGAGGTCGAGAAAAGCCAAAGTTGGAAGATCCACCTCTCTCTCCCCAAAAGAGCTGACCAAGCACACAAGTACTTTGCATTGGGAAAGGATGATGTAAATTGGGCTTGGATGCACAGAAGTCTGGCAGTCCAAGGCCTGCTGAAGGCTGGTCAGCAAGGTACATATAGGCAACTAGAAAGATATATCATCTAAAAGCTGAGTCAGAATAACTAACTTGAGGCCAAAGAACTACAAAAGTAGAGCTTCTGGGTAATGTTTCAAAGCAAAGCACCAGTTTCCGTTGGTATAGGATGTCATATAGGAGTCACAGAGGAAGTACTGGGAGCCACGTGGACTCCAAAACCCTGCTGATGGCTTGAAAATCTGCCACTCCTGCAAACAAACTACTCAAGTTGAAGACACACTGTGACTGCCATCCGCTATGAAATTAACAGTGCTTTACACTTCTAGTTTAAGAAGGATCTTGACAGATGTTATTACCAGAGTACTGATATAATAACAGTGCAAAACCTAGGGAGAATTCATAATTGTTATTGATGTTTCAAGAGGTCTTTTTTTTGTCTAAATTAATCTGAACGATTTCTGAAATTTTGAAGATTTACAGATTTCCACAGCTATCTGGAACACAGGCCTATAGCCCTGATGAGCAATGAGATATTTGGATTGAACTTTTCATAAATATTGCATGAAATTTTACATCTTTACATTCCACCAATAGAGGAAAGCACCTTTTAAAGCAATACATTGTTCATGCACCACAACTGCATTTAATAGTTTTCTGCTGTATTGCTTTTGGTTCATTAACATTCATACTGTTGTCTGCCACCTCATTCGTTTCAGTGTTTGCTTTGAATTTGCCTTGCTGAAATAGTTTCACATCGTGCTTGCTCTGGCTCATCTGCTGTTTCTATCTGACTAATGTTTTATGGTATGTATATATTTTATATATTTATGTAGATTCTCTGCTGACATCCACATTCATACACACAGCTACATTCTGGGGCAAAATGAGACAGCCCAAATTCAGTCCTGTGAGTGGTCTTTCCCAAGGATGACTAAGTCAGATATTCTTTTGTCACAACTACTGCTTATTGTTAATTAATATGTAAAACATTTCCTTCTCCCCAAATAGTTCCATTACTTAGTTCTAAACCTTCTGTGCAGAGCTTGACCCAAAGCTGCCTGACAGAGGAGTCCTCAGGATCCAGCCCCTTGAGACACAAAAATCCAATTTGCAAGAAATTTTTTTGGAGGCTTACACAAAGCAGAAGACTTGCTCTTGTTTAGCCCAAACAGAACGGAATTATCAAGCTGCACATTTTCAGTCGGAAGGTGCTATTTTACAATCTCTAACAATGCCACAGACAATAAATTATGCTGTACAAACATGGAACACACAATAATTTGTCTAGCAAAGGTCTGGTACTTTGACCAGTTTAGATGTATCAGGATATTCTCATAGCCTGCAGCTATACTCTTACTAGCTCTTCATGGATCAAAGTGCCTTAAGAAAGAAAGAAATAATGCTCTAAGTTATATGAACACCTAGACTCTGACATTCATTTACAGCTGTTTCGTGTAAAAGAAAACAGAAGGTTTAGGTGACAAGCACTGTCCATGCCCATGGAAATCCCTCAGTAGCACTGACAGCATATTGGCTTCTCCATCACCCTTTGACTAGCTGTTTATGTAATCGAAGACAAGAGGTGTATCAATGACAATAAACCGTAAATATCAGATTCTATCTCATCAGCTCTGACTCTTAAATAACACACAACTCAAAGAAGAAATTCAGAACTGAAATCTGAAGTCTTCGTTATAAGACTTTTTTATAGCTGTTGTAGAAAACAAGCATCAAATCTTTCATATGTTCAGCCCTGATAAACAAAGTAAATTTAAAATCTAAAAAGCAGTCTGCCCATACATCCCGCTGCCCAGAACCAGTTCATAGTCAAAGCATTGGATGAGGGTTTAAGTGCCCCGAAGAACATTTAAGATAGCTATCACAGTTATTATGAGTAACAAAACTAGTCAAATATTAGCTTAGACTAAGGGAAGAACTAAGGCTAAGAGTGTGTCAGTCAGTTGTTTTCAACTAAACTGAACTGTCCTAGAATACTTTGAGCATAATAACTTCAGAACACTGGATACTTTTTTCTGGAAGTCTGTGGAAGTTGGATGAGGTACCAGAAGACAGAAAAAAAGTAAACATGGTAGGTATCTTTACAGAGGAGAAAAGTCAAGGTTATGGAAAACGAACAAGTAAATTATGGACTAGTTAGATAAACTGCAATTCTTGAAAAATCTAACAAATAATCAACATACTTGTAGACTGCTGCAATGGGTTGACCTTGGGTATCAGCCAGATGACCACCCAGCCGCTCCCTCACTCCTCCTTTTCAACAGGGCAGCAGGAGGAAATAAAACGGTAAATCTCATGAGTCAGTATAAAGACAAGGAGATCACTTACCAGCTACCAGGCAAAATTGACTCAACTTGCAAAAAACTAATTTAACTTACTGCCAATTAAAATAAATTTAGAAACTGAGAAACAAAGAAAAAACGAACACAACCCCTTCCTCCCCACACTCCACCCCTTCTCCCATGGTCACCCCTTCACTCCTGACCATGGCCTCTACCAGAGGGAGTCTGGAGGGATTCTCTCATCCTGCTCTGCCCTCAGGGCTCTCAAGTCTGTTTCTCACAGGGTTTCCCTCCCTCATCCCTGTCTTCTGCCCTTTGGGCAGGGTTTGGCCCTTTCTCCCCATGCCTTCTCCCTATCTGAATCTCCTCGGCCAAGGGGGTCAATCCCACCCATGGCTGATGGGCTGGGCCGTGCCCTGTGGTGGGGCTGCTGGAGCCGGCTGTGTCTGGCACGGGGCAGCTAAAACCCTGTACAGGGGCCGGAAGCGAGTCCCCAAACTGCTGAAAGATAACAAGGGAATAGATGATAGCCAACAAGGACTTGGCAAGAAGGTATCATGTCAAACAAGTTTCATTTTGTTATACAATAGGTAATGCAGTTTGTAAGTAATGGAGAAGCAGTAGGTGTCATATATTGACATCGTTTAGGCTTTTGACATAGTCGGTGATATCTTCAGAGCCAAGCTAAGAAAATCTGGGAGATTTAATTTATACAGCCTAGTTAAACGTCTGTAAGAGAAACTTAATTGCTAGGAAATTGTCAAAACACAAGGATACATCAGGCAGGGTACAGAAGACGTCTGCCCTTGTTCTGGTTCCACAGGAAGAGCTACCTGGGAAGTGTTCCATCTGATAAGAATTCAGAGGATTACTACGCAAGTCTAAAAGTCCTTGAAAAATAAAAACGTTTCTTGTGACAAAAGTGGGAGTTGAGACTGGGATTGTTTTCTACTATGTGATATTTAGCTAACCTAGCAGTCCTTTCATTCAGTTCAGACAATAAACTGTGTCCTTTTTGGGGACTATACATCAAGAAAGGGGCAGATCTGTCAAAAACAATCCAGAAGACTCAAACAGCAATGATCTAGAACATTAGTTGGGAAAGGCTGAAAGAATTGACACTGTTAAGCTAAAGAAAACAAAGAGGAGGCTGACAGGGGTGAGGAAATGAGCAGAGGGGGAGACACCGGAACAGTCTTCAGCTGTGCAAAAACAAAGAGGAAAGGTATCAATTGCTTCTCATGTTCATTGCTGGCGTAAGAACTATGGAATTTGAACAGCAACACAGACGTGTTCGTGAGCCAGAAGGAGAACCAGCAGGACAAAATAAGCCCTGGAATAGCATGGCTATGACAGCTCAGGAACCTCCATCACCTGAGGGCATTAAAAGCAACTTACACAGTCACTATGAAAGGCATGCTTATGGCTCATTTTGCTCCAAAGGGGACAGAGCACATATGACTTTCTGAGTACTACCATTTTTCGTTATTCTTTCATTAACATCAAGTGATAGTAATACAAATTTCTATCTTTTCTTCTTCTTTTCAAGGCAAGAAAAGACACGAGAGTCTTTTCTACTACTGAACATGCAGTTCCTTTTTTTCTGGCGTTCACACTACCAACCTGTGAAATAAGGTAAGATTAAACAAGTGCTTTCTGAGATGAGGCAGAAGAATGCTGAATTAAAGAGAGTCGAGTAACGATAAAATAGAAAATAATAGTGGAAAGCATGACAGTGTAGCAAACTCCTGGTTCCATCTTTTGGTCTAGTTTCAAGACCATATCTTTTCCTTCAGCTAGATTTTTCTAAGACTGTGGTTCACCTACACATCTAAAATAAGACAATCCAAATCTACACCAATTTCTGTAATTACATCCTCTCCCAGCATGAAGGGAAACAAACAGATGATATTGATACCAGTTTACTTAATCTAGGCCAGATTTCCACTTATCTGGAAGAAGGCAGCAAATCCTGACAAAATTTTCCTCGGAACCCTTAGGGTAAGGGAGGACTTTCCTCTGCAGAGCACAATAAATATGAAGGGACATGAAGAATAATTAATTGGAATCCCTAATTAAGCAGCAGAGCCTAAGAGATAACTTTGTGTCATCCGGAAATGTTCTCGGGAAGTGACATTGTCTCAAATGGAAGTCTAGACATCTATTAATTGCAATCCAGCCAAACCTGAAACTAAACGGAAAGTGACATGAAGGTGTGAATTTTCTGCAAAATATCCCTGTAGGATTAAAAGGGTAAAACATTTTGAATGAAGATAAGTAGGACAAGAAGTTTGCCACATCACATGTTTTCCCATTTAGAAACTGACAGGACAAACCACAAGCAGTTGCCTTGAGCACTACTTTGTATTCAGGGTGTGAAGTTAAGTAAGGAAAAGGAAGTGCAAAGAGACATGGTTTAATGTTGGAAATTATCAGGGCTATCTGAAGTGAGTCAATTCATCAGACAGGAGCTAGGAACACCCGGGCAGAGGGCTGAGTATCAAAATATATTTAATCTTTTTTGAAAAAAGAACATTAAAGTAAAAGCTTTCAAGTTTCTTTTATGTTCAATATAATCTAAAGATTAGAGATGGCTGATACTTCCTGCGAAAGCTCCTGCTCAGAAACAGTACGCTTGAGCAAAACAATTGCTGTGTTTAATTATACCACGGTTCCACCTAATTTGGTACCTTTTCTTCAGGACTTACTGGTACCTCAAAATATGTCACAGCCAAGTGTGAGAAGCACCATATAAGGTTACTCTGCCCTTAGGGAACATGTATTGCCAACCTCTGTTATTTAGTAGCTTGTTTATATCCTGAATCATGAGAGTTTATATCTCACATAAATTTTCTATCCAGCCTAATATAACTGTTCTCCTTATTCACAGAAATGTTTATTTCTGATACTGTATCTTGTGGTAATGACCTAAGTATGCCAGTTAGTCACTGTACTAAAGGGAAATTAATTTTATTGGGTTTAAATTTGTTTCCTTCCAAATTAATTGAATCTCCTTTTGTTCCTCTCTGATACAGTGACACAGCATGTGTTAAAATTAGTCATTATTTTATGTATCACTATCAGTGTTCTCTCTTATTACTAGCCTTTTCAATGTCATTTCACAAGATTGTTTTCTATGCTTCCCACATGAAAACAAAGTATTCTGGATTCCAGTTTTTAAGACATACTTTTAATTGGCATCTATGTTTTACCATATATGACCACTTGCTTCCAAAACAACTGAGCCTGTGTTCACCAAGTAAACTGGGGTGCCTGGTGCTCTTGTAGTTTAAAAAAACAAACAAACAAAAGAAACAAAAAACCCAACAAATTCTATGTATTATTTTTTGTGTGCTGCTGGATATAGGTTTAAGAGCAAGTTGTAAATGTGGATATTTCGTTCAAGTGAACTGTTCTTGAAAAGGTGTTTCTTTCATGACATGCATTTCCATTAGATCTTTCCATAGTTTGTCTGTTAACTTCACCACATTATAGAGACTTAGAAGATGAAAATATATGCACTCAATTTACACCATGTTTGCACCATTGGTAGCATTCATGCCAGACCAACAGTGCAACAGAAGTTGCAAGAATGGACAAAGATTGTTCAAAAAGGAACACAGAGAAAGGGAAATCAAGTCAGCTGTTTGGGATAAGTGTCATAAAACTCAAATCCACGTGGAAAGAGCTATCTGTCTTCCCCTCCAAAACAAGTGCTAGAAAGGTGTAGGAACTGATGATAGAGCTAACCAAGACAGGGTGTCCTGATTTAAGCTTAAACCAAGACACAGAGCAATCCTGGGAGAGCAACTGTAAAGGAGGTATATTGTCACAGAGTCTAAATGATGGCAACATGATCAAAAGCTGTGAAGAAAACACACACAAAAAAAAATACTGCCAGTTCCTATGAACCTCAAGGCTCTCTAGAGGTAATGATTAATCCTGGGATTTTTTTGCAGGTGTGGTGTAAATTTTTATATCTCAATGAGAGAACAAAAGAAAGATCACCTTCTTGTGTGATTTTCCCAACCACCATGTCCCGATCAACACTACTAGGAGCAGAGCTGGGCTGTCACTCAAGAGTACTGTGGACCAGTCTCTGCCTTCTGCTTTCAGGAGAGGCAGTAAAGCTAAATTCAAGTACTACATTTTGTTAGCAGCCTAGTGAATAAATACAATGGATGTGCCTCATTTTGGGTTACCAAACATGTGAAATATGCAGTAATGGATGACTCCTAAAATAACTTAATTCTGAAATGCTTTTCATTCTCATACTGCTTTCGGCAAATAGCAGAAAGACAGCCCACATAGCAATCTGAACAATTAGTGCTTAAATATATTGCAAATAGTCACTTTGTCCTGATCTGTCACTATAAAGCCCAGTTGTTTGGCATCATCTCCCTTGCATGCTGATGCTGCAATAGGTCAGACTACTCCTTTAGGTCAGACTACTTCCTTCAGACGATACTCATCTGTTTCTACTATTGTTACTTCAGACAAAAATGTATCCTGAGGACCTGATTCTAGTTTGCACCATGCCCTTCTGTTGTGCTCCAGAAGAGCAAAGGAGCCCAAAACTGGACCTTAACTTATGGCAATAGGCCATAATGTCAGTGAAAACCAGGCCCAGCAATATAAGCCCTACATTTTGCTTAGTCCATGATTTCAAATTCAGAAAAGAATCCAATGTTCTCTGTAAAAACTGAACCAAAATGAAATTACGGTTTAAAGGAGTGAAGCAGCTTTGCAGGCAAAGGCAATTGAATACGTGGAAATCAAGTTTACTTGATCAAATGGCAAGCAGAACAAAATAAAATTATGCACTCTACTAAAACATTCTTTTAATAACAACAGAACAAATTCAAGCCTTCCAAGTTTCCCATGGGTTTTATTAAAGTAACATATTCAGCACTTAGCTTCCCAGGCCCAGGAAGGAGCTAAACGCATCTCCTCCCCGCCTTATTTTTCAGTTTTGATGGATTGCTAATTGAAACAAGGGAAGTGTCTAAAAGGGCATTGGAATTATCAAGATTTTTATGATTTGATTTTGGACACTTTCACCTCTGCCTGACCAGATTATTTCCTGTGAACTGAAGGGAGACTGAGGTCTTCACCAATTCACCACGTTTGGCATAAGACTAAGCACATGATTATGTTCTATGGCTTCATTAATATGCAGTTGCTAAAGTTCTTCCCTAAGCTGAAGCTAGGTCTTCATTCTTTCACAGCTGGTATAAAATATATCGTGTGTCTCACTCTATTTCCTATTGCACGCAAACCTGCATCTGCAAATGACCATCAAAACGGATAAACCATGGGACTGCTATCAGACTGGGCAATGATTAGATTACCCAGAGCAGACCTTTAACACCAACATACAGTTCAGCACTGACAGAAGAGATTATATCAGACATTCAAAAATACATAAACAAAGAGAAGTGTGGATTGAAAATGACACCTCGTTCAGACTCCAGAAAAAAAAATAGTCCCTACCACTTCAGTTAAATTTAGAGGGAGGTTATGAGCTGAGAACTGATTAGATAATCTTATTCCCGTCGATTTGTGTCAGTTAGAATTTACATTTAGAGAGTGCCTTCAAAATACGTAATCTTAATCTCTGCCTCACATAAACACTGAAAAAGCAAACCAGTGAGGTCTTGTCATAATGCCTTATGTAGCATTTTGTATATGAAAGAAAGAAGAAAGTAAGCCCAACACTATCAGTTATGATAAATGGACTTGACATAACAGTAAAATATATATTTCCTCTTAAAATAAACCTCACCCTAGGTAATGGAGAGCTAAAAGGGACCTGAATATCATTCTCCAGTGATATAGCAGGCTCTCTCCTGTTAAAAACATATGAGTTTAAAAAACTTTAAATTTTAATGCATCAGACACCAAGTTTTAAATTAAGAAGGAACCAGGTTTTTTATGTAATTCAAGAAAGGTCATCTATCTTGCAAAGTTTTAAAATTTTTTACAGCTCTCATTTTGCCATGCTTAAGATATATTGTACATTACTACTTCATCTATCATATATTATTACAGATAAAGCTGCACATGACTTCTAAAGGATAAAGCCTCTGTGCTGCAACAGTCTTCGAAAACTACTCCAGAAGCAGAAAAAAACTCAAGGAAATCAGTGAACAGGCCAAGAATAAAACAGAAGCAGAGGAAAGAAGAAATGAGAAGCAAGGGGGCTTCAAGCAATCTGACTCTCCTTAATGCCTTAGTGAGACTAATCAACATGTTTGTTTCCAATTTGTCATATTTTCTGTTGTTAATAGATTGCGTGGAGGGTTTTTTTTGGTGTTGCTGGGGGACTTTGCTATTGTTAGATCCTTTTTTGTTTGTTGTTTTAATTTGTTTTCCTAATCATTCTACATAATCCCCCCATTATTTATTTTTCTATTGCTCTGCAGAAAACATCACGGTGCTATTTCACTGGTAAAGCGAGCAGGCTCTCCCAAGGCCACATGCCTGGCTGAACACTCCTGAACACCAGAAGCTGTGGGTTGCTCTGGTGCCTTTTTGATGCAGCGAGCCATTACGTGTCAGAATATCTCGACTGGACATGGCCACTGAGAATCGAAGTTTTCCTGTCCACATGCTCTGCTTTTATTGGTTTTGGATGGGAAGGGGGATGGTTTGGGGTGTGAGGGGAAGAGGTCTGTTTCAGAACCTCTTAGTTTCTTCAAATAAAGTTCAAAATTGAGATCAACTGGACAAGGAGAACAAGTGCTACTTTATATGCTTATCTGATTGCTGCAAACTCAAAACCACACACAAAACTTTATTCACACAATTTTGGGGCAGGTATATGGGCTCTAGTTATTTCCAAAAGCTATGATCACATACTTTATAAGAAAAACAGATACCAGGCTTCTTTTCTGGACAACCGGAATGGTTTTTTGCATTTAAACCAAATGATCATTTAGGGGTCATGCATATTCATAATTAGCTGGAAACTATTTCAGTGTAAACGTTAGCTTGTTTAGCAAGAGTAAAGTTTCTGCATAAAGCAGTCTTCTGTGCAATTGATATTACCACAACCTCACTGTTCCCCGAGGAACATGGTTCAAGGAAGCAGTTTGGAGGAAATAAAAAGGTAAAAGGTGATTATTTCTCTGGCACTGCTAAGATAAGTTGGCATAATGAATGCAATAAAAACAGAAAGTAACGTTAGCAAAAAATTGTTCCAGACTTTCAAAAGAGTAAATTATTGATGTGATCAGAACAATAGCTGCTAATGGATGAAGATGTTTTAGAGTTCTTACACACCTGCTTATTCTTCTGCTAATTAAAATCTGTGATTGCCAGAGTAATTTCTGCATCACATATATATGCGGCTTCAGAAGCAAGTGATATTTTTTGCAAAGAAAAATGCAAACCAAAAACCTTGCCAGTAAATTCATAGAAACATAAGTTATTTTAGAATTTCTAGGTGAACCGAGCATTTGTAAGGATGCCACAAGAATCAGGATCAAAGTTTCCAAGCTTTATCCAAGTGAGTAATATGGGATGGCAAACAGCCTAGGCCTAGGATTGTGTACTGATTCCACACTGGTGAGACTTTTGTGCCGACATAAGTTGGAAAAACAAACTAAAATCTGTACTAGTTCAGGCTTTAGTGTCTCCACTAGGGTCTCCACCGAAAAGAACCATTAATGCCAGAGCAGACAAGGAGCAAAATTCCACGTGAAGGGAAAAAAAATATTTTAGAATTTGGTCTCAAAGCACCATAAAGTTTTTGAGAGACTTTTGGTTGATTTCAGAGTACTCTGCAGACAATTTCAGCTGTGCTTCTTCAGGAGAATAGCAGCTACGGGTTTTGCTTTGAAGAAGACATAAACAAATTGTGCGGTATCTGCACTAGCTAGAGTGAGGCTGGAAGTGAACAAAAAGTAGTTTATTGTAGTACTTTCAAGGATGTGAGCAGTGGACATAAAACCACTGGAGGATTAAGGAAACTCCTCCTTAGACACTCAAGCAATGTCCAAAGAAAGATCTGATTATGTCAAAAAAAGTTCACATTCACCAATAGCAGCAGAGTCAGTGGTATCTAAAAGTTTTAAGGTTTTCCTCTGTAATACAAATAGTAGAAAATCACTATATACAATGTACTGCCGTGAAGTTTTTACGTGACTCTGTTGGAAGGGACCTCTTAGATTTCTTAGCCCCCAGTTGTAGTTTAACTCCAGGCATCAACTAAGCACCAGGCAGCCACTTGCTTACTCCTCCCCACTCCCCATGGTACAAAGAGAAGAATCAGAAAGGGAAAAAAAAAAAGTAAAATTCATGAGTTGATAGAAAGAGTTTAATAGCTAAACTAAAATATTATACAATAAAATAATATATTAACTTTTGTTAATTACTAACACAAAAAGAGTGAAATAAATCCCAAGACAAGTGTTGCATGGTGTAAATGCTCACCACGCACTGATGGATGCTGGAGGAGCAACCTGCTCCACCTCCCCCTCAGCCAACACCCCCCCCAGTTTCTGTACTGGACATGACACTCTGTGGTGCGGAATATCCCCTGGGCTGGCTCGGGTCAGCTGTCCCAGCCACACTCCCGCCCAGCTCCTCGTGCACCTGCTCGCTGGCAGAGTGTGGGAAACTGAAAAATCCTTAACTTGGGATAAGCGCTACTTAGCAACAACTAAAATATCAGTGTGTTATCAGTATTATGCTCACAGTAAATCCAAACCACAGCACTGTACCAGCTACCAGGAAGCAAATTAACTCTGTCCCAGCTGAAACCAGGACAACCCCTTAGATTCAGGCCCCTGTTCCTGAATGCAACTTTGTCAACTAATCCCTTTCATAAACTGAAGATTAAAGTGCTTTGCATACATTCATTAATTAAGCCCCACAGTTACAGCTGTCAGATAATATCACTGAATAATTTATCTGACAAATTCACTTTTTATGATAAATTATTCAATGTTCTTAATTCTTATTATTTTCTCCATGATTTACACAGTTGGGCAAGAAATTTGTGAAGCACAGTCATTCAACAGCCTACTAGGTATGCTCAGAAAAGATTAAAAAAACCAAATAAAATACAAGTGCAACTAACATCTTCCTAACCCCTTATTTTTTCCCAGCTTTAGTCACTGGTGAAGGCTATCTTATATTTCAATAGTGGGAAATCTGTAAGATTTGCAGACATCTCTGATACAGGTAAAAGTTAAAGGTGTGAATCACAAAGACAAGGTCAGGGGCTGGGAGCAGTGACTGAGGTGACACACAAAGTTTGATTTCTAAAAAATCACAGCAAAAAATGCAGAATTCAGGTATACTGAGTTCCACCTCCTGCAGTTCAGCTGCTTCTCAGTAACTGCAGCAAATGAACATCAATAAATAAAATTACGATAAGACACTTCTATACAAAGCTCTGCAGTAATATTCAGGACACAACAATTGAATCTTTAAATCCAAACAAATAATTTCCTTCTTTTTAAACAAAGTTAAGAAGCAGTTTAAAAAAACACTTTACATAATAAGTACACATTATGCCTTGAAACTTCCTACCTTTGAGTAAGAGTGGGAATAGAAAGAAAAAGTAGGAGCTCCATTGAAACATACTGTGCTGCTTACCTGCCTGTAAGAACAGGTATTTGGGGCTGTTGTTCAAGGAACAGGACTTCAATTACTTCATTTAATACCACCCCTGTAGCACTTTCATCAGTATATTTCAAAACAATCATAATAGTTACTGAAAGCAAAGATAGGAGAATGCATATGTGGCATGACCCATCCATCCCAAGCAAATTTCAAGAACTTCTGGAGTGCATTTTGGTGTTCTGGGACCTGAGTGAAAGCCAGCGTTTAAAAATCTGAACCCTAATGACACGTTATAAAAATGGAATTAATGAATTAATTAAAACCTCAGAATATGTTCAGCTCTGTCTTGAAACTACACAAGAGGAGAAAACCTGGCATATTGCTATGTCCTAGTGTCTTGACAGTCATAATCAGCTTCAGCTTGATCTCGCAACACTTTTTTCAAGCAGGACTCTCTTTGCAGTATAATATGATTGAGAAAGGGTCCAAGAAGTCTTTTTTACGAGCTATGGTTGCAAAAACAGCATAGGAGAAACTAAATCTTGGCTTTGCCAAATATCACCTGGATGGCCAGATGAAAAGCAAAGCAGAATACAGGTCCCTCCTCAACAGGCAACAGTTTGTCTCCTCAACCCTTACTGCTCTGGGATATATTTGTGAGATGTCGAGCAGTCCGTATGTATTGCCACCCTAAAAGACTGCACAGAGGACACAAAATGGCAGGAAACCTCCTCAGGCCAACTTCCACCCAGACGTTGTCCCCTCTCCACCACATGCCAGAGGAGTAAGAGATAGATAGGAACCGCTCCTCCTACCAATCCGTGATGACGGTGCGTGTAGCTGCAGCAAGGGAGTACGGGAGACATTAGCTAATTGAATTTGTCACAGCTGGATGAGAAAACAAAATGCGCAGATATAAGTAGTTCTTGTAAAGAGCACTGCATGATGTATGTCAGTCTGAGAAAGCAAGGTATGGATTAATTGCCAGGGATTGACTAAACATTTCAGAGATGACGTCCCAGATTTACAGTGCATCCTTTTATTTTTTTAGGAAAGTCTAAGTAAATTGGCCTAATCAGTCAAATTAAGGAGCTCTTCCCCCACCCGTATGCTGAATCTTCTTCAATGCTAGTGCATTCTTCTAAGGAAAAATTAATAAAAATGTCTTATCATAGATCAATAGTTGAAAGTGATGGACTTACAGTAGTGAATTTAAATGAGCCTGTGAGTCTAGGATCAAACATTTTCTTTCAGTCTGGGGAGCTGCTTGAATTTTTTCTGTTATCTCTAGTGATTATTTTAAAGTATTACGTTTAAGTTCATTAACCTCCAAAATTATCTTTAAAGTGAATGAGGAGGAAATGACACGTGCTGGGATATATCAGAATTTAACAGGCTGGTTTAATGCTGTGTTTCTGAGATTGTCTTATGTCTTGCTTAAGAAAAAAAAAAAGGGAGAAGGAGTGAGAAGCGTTTTGAGACAAAAATAAACAGTTTTGGATTTATGTCCTCTCCTCTAGTTACTTTCCATTAATAGGGAAAAGGGTGTGAGATGTTCTAAACCTCCATAAATACAAATGTAAGAAAAAGTGGCAATAGAAACATTTCACAGAAAATGCACCATCCTGCCTGCTAGAGTCACTTCAATGGAAAGTGACGCTCTAGCCTCCGACAGCAACGCTTGTGTGAGACACGACACACTGCAGAGGTCTGGCCCTTTCACAAGTCCCACTTGTAAAAACAGCTCAGTTAAACAGTTGCTCTGTCTCTTTCTTCTAACACATGATTTTTAATGAAAAAAAATGGTAAGAAAATAAATTCAGTTTAGTAACAGCACTTCAAATTTCTCACGGAGACCTCCTTGGCCTTTTCTCAATCTTCCCCTCCACACTCCAACCACTGACACTTCCTTTGAGAGAAAGTTAATCAGTTAGGTCTTGAATCCTCAAGTCTGAGAAAGCAACCAGCTTTAGATAGCATGAGAACCTATGACTACCACCACCTCTGAAAATTATTCAGACCTGTAGTTGCAAGATTGTCTAAGCGGCTGATTTCATTTAGGTGATTTAGTCATATACCCTCCACTGGTCTAAATCAGCGCTGCTTTACTGACTCCACCAGCTCTTTGTCATTTTGCATCCAGCTGAGCTTACAGCTCCTTATTTCTGGCCATGAGCAGCAACCATTTATTCCCCAGGACTAACATTAAGAAATAAAGGGAAAGGTACCAAATATCTGCTTCAGACCAGAGAAAGACTACTCTCCACTTCACTCTTGCTGAGTGCTCCTTGTGACAGTATTTTCATGGCCAGTCAGCCCAGTTCTGAAGTTTCCATCTGTACATGTTTTTTTCCTCAGAGTTATTGGTTAAAGAGAATTTTTTTTCATCAAAACAGAAATTAAAATGGTTGAAAGTTAACCCTTTCAGAAGTTTAGCTGATGTTTTATAAAAGTCTTTTGCAAGCAGTTGCCTATCTGAATTAGTTATATGAATGAGATCGGCATGTATTTTGAATTAAAGATATTTTTTAATGTTTCATGTTTACATTACAGATATTTAGTTACTATACTCTAGTAAACAACCAGATGTACACCTTGTCTTGCAGGACCATTTGAAATATTAACACATTTAGTACAGCTGGACAGTAAAATAAGTTGACTTATCTAAACCCTTGCCCACCGACTCTGCACCAGACAGTGAACTTCCTAACATTTAAAAATACTGAGCAGCTTTGAATACCATCAGTCTCTTTATAGCTTTCCAAAGAAACATTTATTCTGTCCTGACCATGTAACTTACTAGTAAATTAGCAGAGAGCCCAGGAAAGAAAATAGATCAGGTTTCACAGGCTGGTTTCTCATTTTCTAGCCAGGAGAAAAGGGAGTTTTATAGCACTAGAAAAGGGAGACTCAAATTTCTCCAAGGGATTGCATTATTTGCTTCAAAACATGGTAATTTCAGAGAGTCATACATTACAGGATGGTGGTCTCAGAAATCAGAAAAAGATCAGTCACTAGAAGAGGAAAAGGATATGTTGCTCTTCCTATCTCAAGGGGGGAAAAAGAGGCAGAAAAATTAGGGGGAAGGGGGAGAAAAAGAGAAAAAAGGGAAAGAAACAAAGGATCAGTAAAAGACTCCGAGATGAAAGAAAGAAGAAAAGAATACTGCCACAGTATTAATAAGCATACTGGGACAATGGTAGCATTTCTGAATACAAATCATACACAGGGTTAAATGACAACAATTCCATTTAGAATTAAAATAAAATTTATTGCACTTTGCTGCACTTAAATTAATTTATTCCTTTATTCATAGACTTTGTTTTCTGTTTCCAGGCTAACAATGGAATGTAATAATCTACTCAGCAGTAACCCTTCTCTACTGGATAAAAGTCCTGCAAAAAGTGTTGAGCTTGACTGAAAAAAATTAAAACACATTCCCTGAATTTCATTTTCAGCAACTATTCCCTTTTGATTCAAGAGCAAATACGGGCACAGTAGAAACCATTTAAAACATTTTTACCAACAGCAACAGAAAAACAGCAACCATGAGACATAACAAGAAAGCGATGAACACTCAGGTATACACTCAAGGATTAAAACCCCACAAGAACACAGGTGCAGTGCAACTAGACATCAAGAGCACGGCTTGCAATGACACAAGCTGTCCTCAGAGGGAACGTGCTTAATGTATTCAGGAGCTGTGGGAATTAAAAGTAGCATGGGAATCAGATTTTTTGAACTGGGCATTTGAAGTGTCAGCATTTCCATCCTCCTCTTGGATTTTTCAGATCAGTTTTATTCTGTCCTGACTGGAATGAAAAGGAGATTCGAGCTGAAGAAATATGCTGAAACACTTTCATTGTAAGTGTCCCATTGCCTTGCTGATGTAGCCCACAGAAAAAATGGTGAAATGGCATCTCAGCATCAGCATTACTGATTGATATCTAAACAGCACTTCTACAAAACCTTGTGAGGTTTACGGTGAGTTGTTCCCTCTCCGCACATTTAGATTACTTGCCTTCTACAAGGCATTTTCCAACATTTTCTATTCATATCACAAGGTTTTGAAAAACACTACTAATTTCAAACTTTCTATCAGCCCTAGCCAGACTTGTGTACCCAAAGAAGTGAATACACTTCAAACTAGCAGAGGAGTTCACAGCTCACGAGTAACTGCACCCCAAACTTCCATCATGGGTATTCTTACCATATACCAAAAAGGAATTTTGTAGCCCAGCCTACTGCAAGTTCTGCATCTGAAATAAAATGCAGTCTTTTGTTGATGTGTGAGCATTATACACAAGGCCTTATGCACTGCAAATATTTTCAGAATTACCTATGCCACATACATAGTACCATTAGTAGGTACTACATTTTGCACACAGGGAAGAGTTTGGAGTTTTGTGATATAAACAAACACCTCTATATTAAATGTGGTATTTCTCACGTACACAGCTCCTCAGTAAAAGCAGCCCGTACACTGGACCATCTTCTAGACACTAACGTGTTACATTAAGCATTCACTTGTGTCTATTCCCGAACCAGAGCATGTGAAATTTTTTGAGAGAGACTTGAGGAATACAGAGCTAACATGCTCCCAAATGAGAGAGGAAAAGGAACAGGGATCTCCTTTGGAGTGGCAATAGCAGAAGAACTAAATATATTTTTGCATAAAGCTAACACTGGAGGAAAGGATGTTTTCATACCAGAGCCCTTGTTTACAGAAGAAAGTCCTAAAAGTGCCTCTAACTGAAGTGTTGATAGGAAAGCTTTTAGAATATATTAATATATGAGCAATAACAAATTACAAGGACAGAGCGATATTCACTCAGGATTTCTAAAGAGCACTGTTCAGATCTGAAACTGATGAACTACGAAGAGTAGTGTGTGATCATCCTCAGTATCAGAGGAATGAAAGATGCCAAACATAGTACCATCTGGTTCTGTAAATCTCAGGAGGATCCAGTTTTGACTTTCATTCAGGACAAACTGATATGGGAAAAAAACCCACAAAAAACAAATAACAAATAACAGTATTCATAGACTGAAGAAAAGGTTACATACTGCAGAAATATAAAATGAGGAAAGATCCATAGAAGTTGAGAATAACCCTCTGCTTTTCCTGATGTCAAAATTAAGATATAATATTACATGGCAGTGGAAGCAGAATAATGAAAATTAATGTTTTACACACTCATATCTGATATCTATTTTCAAGTTAGGTCTTATTACACATAAAAAATAATTGCTAATAAACTGTAAAGAAAAGATTTGTCCTTGAAGAACTTCTGAAAAAACGATTTTTTCTCCAATTTCTTAAACTATGGTGGAAAATTTAAAAAAAAAAAGAAAGAAAAAAAGAACAAAAAAAGCAAGTTTTAGTTCCAACTCCTAGGAGACATTCAAAACTCACATGGACGTGTTCCTGTGTGACCCGCTGTAGGTGATCCTGCTCTGGCAGGGGGGCTGGACTAGATGATCTTTTGAGGTCCCTTCTAACCCCTGACGTTCTGTGATTCTGTGAAAAGTAAACTTAGCCATTAATTAGCCATTTAACTAGTCGTTAAAGTGCCTCCACCCACTATCTCCATCTCCCACTTCCTTCCATGTCCACAGCATCCCCGAGCCCACCAAGTATTGATGTTTGGGTACTCAGAAACCCAAATTATTACAAAGCTGCAAGGCAGCCAAGGCAGGGAGGTGTATCGCACAGCTGCTGTGTTTTGATCTAGAAGAGAAAGTATTTAAGTCACAACTCACTCGGCCCATTCTGGTATCGCCGCAGTGATCCTCCATGTAGCAGAGAGTTAAACCCATTGGCATACCCTCTTCTTGGCATTCACCAGACTTTGTATTTTCTCTGAGAGGGCCTGCTTATTACAGAGAGTGGCTTGTATCATGGGTATTCTCAACCCTGTCAGTCTGATTTACTTGTGAAACCGGACAAGAATAACAAAACTATGTGAAAATGTTGAATGCCATATTGTCTGCAGTGCCTTCCAAGGAAATTAAATGGAAGCCACACCACTGAATGATTTGTGTTTGAAAGCTACACTATTATACAGAAAAGAAACTTGCACAAAACTGAAGAAGCAAGAAGACATCTGCAGAAATAAATACCTGAAATCAGCAATAAACACAGAACAAGGTCTTGTAATTTAACGGCTAATCTCAAACTAGGATCTCATTCCAAGGATGCTGACAGAATAGCATTACTTGCCTCACCATTATAGTTCTTTATATTCCAGTCATTACCTTTTCCTTGCCTAAATTAGTTCAGAATTAGCTCCTCACCCACGTCAGCTCATTCCGCCAGCCAGGACAGCACCATTGCAAGACTGAGCTTCTCCACCTCCGTACTCCGACTTGCTCACCGAAAGGGGCACATTTGGTGGAGACTTTCGGGAGGTGCCTCTTTCCCCTAGGCTACGGTTTGCAGCAGCCCGTGGTCCCAACATTTCTTTCACAACATATCATGTCATAGTTCTACTTAAAAGAAATTAATAGCTTGAAAAACCCAAACCGGGTGCACTAGTCTGTGCTTGAGAATTGTTTGGGTCTCTGTGAAAGTTACTTCAGCTGAACAGCTCTTACAAGGCTCAGCTGAAGAGTTTTATGAGAAAATTGTACGATTTTTGCTGTGTCATCTGGCTGGTCGGATTTTCCCATGTAGACTTAATGCATATTCAAACATCAGTTTGTAGGCTGCATGTATTCCATAAAATACTTTAAATAGGTAATAAGTATGATTTGGTAATTAATGCATGCAGGCACACTTGCACATGTACTTATATGCCTATGCTTCCCAGACTCACATGTACAAAGATACTAATAAAGATGACAAAGGGTTACTTTTTTAGAAAAACGAGCACTTCAAAGTTCTAGATTTCATAAACTATTGTTAATAGTTGTGAGGAGTAATAGGGATTAGCAGAAAACAATTGCTGAGTTCTTTAGTTAAATAATCATTTGTTCTCAGGATGATTAAAAATAAGTCTTCACCTGCTACTGATTTTCTTTTTGGTTACAAAAGCTGGTGTTTGCTTAAATAAGAATGGAAAAGAAGCTGTTAGAAGTTGTTTACACAGAAAAGAAAAAGGTACTAACAGGAGGAAAAGTGTTTAATACTATTGTGAAATAGTTTGAGCACAGGCTTATTGCCTAATTCAGAAACATGCCGATACAGGCATCTGGTGGCTTCTTGTTTGGAGTAGCACACTATTCCCAAATATTTTAAGAATCGCAAGTTTTCTTATTCCTGAGGCTTCAAAGAACACACTTTCAGGTTTATCTCTGCAGTTTTTAGGTACAATTTTCAATCAGTAAAAACTGAAGGTCAAAACAGACCTATGACTTTGAGCTCTAAGACTTTAAGGGCAAAAGATGAGGAGATGAGCAGGAAGACAGAAATGCCAGGAGGCTTCAGCAGCAGCCTAAGAGAATACTGCATAAGTGAACCCCACAACATTCACTTTTCTGTTGTGCAAGTCACTTGAACCTCTCCTAATCATAGGTTCACCAGGCTGCATTTGAGCAGAGCTCAGCACTAAAGTGCTTATGTCAGAGAGAGAGGTGCCAATTTCCTACCACTGTAAAATGACACTGCTTCAGTGGCCCAAACAGTTCCTCTGCCATTCTCCAGCTTTTGCAGAGGAAACATGCTGACTCCTGCACTCCCGTAGGAGAATATTCCCTTCATGCACACAGCCACAGCTCACGGCCCTGCGAAGCAGAGACAGCCCTTAAGATCAAGAGGGCACTCACCATTCCGTATATCCTTTGCAAAAAGAGAGGTTTTTCAAGCCACCTTCTTCCCCCACACACCAACTGCATGAGACTACGTGCTGCAGCTGCGGTATCCTTTGCTCTCTGTCCTCTGTCACAGGGACTGGTGGCCCCCAGGTTCTCACAGAGCCTGCTGAAGACTTAAGTAAACAACATCACTACTTCATATGTGTGTGTTCACAGTCGCTTAATTCCTCCAGTGCTCTACTATAAACCAACAGGGATTTCCCTGCTTCTGTGGGAGCCAAAGGATATTTGAGAGAAAGGGGAAAACCAAAAAAAAAGCCACAAACTCTGCTCTTCTCACCTGCATGTACTTGCACACATATCCTTACTTTTTGTGAATAAGAGCTGTAGCCTGAAGAAGCCTAAGCTTTAAATTCTGTTAGGTTTGCAATATGGTTTGGTTCGATTTTAATCTAATTATTTCCTATTTCCAGCAGGAAAAGTACAAAGGGAGAAATATGGTCAAAAAATCTGCATCCATTTTTTATTGTGGCAATTGCCAAAATTATGTAATGTATTATGTGGATTTTGCAATTTCACAATCGTCAAATTTACATCATACAGTTTTTGGTAATACTGATTCTGATACATGATTTTTATCCATGGAATATGCTTCCAGACTTGCCTATGTAATATAAATTATAATTCCTCCAGCATCCTCCAATTTGAACTCCCTGAATCATGTAGTGGTAGAAATTCCCTTCATTAACCTTAATGTTATCAAAGAACAATAACTGAGACATATTAAATAGTTCAATGTGTAACAATAACTCAGAAGAGGCTCTTCTTTCACAAATGACAGCAGCTTCTCAACCTTTGTTTTTTTAACTTGTTAGAACTGAACATAACCTTTCCCTTCCCTGGAGTGGCCTCTTTGCAGTCATGGTTCCCGACCTACTTCTTAGCTGTTTCCCTAAAGAAAATAAAATACCCTTCTGAATCTTGAAAGTGGTGAAAAAACCAATGTCGATACTGTTTAATAAATAACCTTTGTTAAAACAGTCTAAATCTATGTAGAGTAAGCCCCAATAGCCCTCTCGCATCCCACACCTGATTTGCATATTAGGTCATGGAACATGTTTTAGGATATTTGACTGAAGACCTCACTGAAATATTCATATTACTGTGTTCCAAGTAACATTCAGTATAAACTGTCATTAGACAAAGACTCCTTGTTGTGAACACCCAAAACACTTCTGAATTTGTACACTAAGAAAGTCAAATCTTAAATATGTTCTCTACTTGAAACCTGCTTTTAGTAGCCTTACTTATATTAAGTACAAATTTCCCATAAGAGTTCTGCAGCCCTGAGCGCATCCCCACACATGCTGCTTAATTGAGAGAGGCCATCAGGAGCTGACCTGGAACAGCTAATGGTGATGTCTCTAAGGGAAGAAAGATCTAGAAAGCAGGAAAAATGTATCCTGACAAGATATGAAAAGGGTGTATGTTACAAACACAGTTTTCAAGTGTCTGGGCTGCTCATCAGCGATAAATCTTTTTTTGTGTGCATGTGTGTGCATTGTAGACATGATCTCAACCAAACCAATAAAACTTTCAGTTCTTATCACTGCAATGAAATGCATTGATAATCCACTTATGCCATGTGAATTTTATGTCATCTATGTTTTTTTCCAACACAGCAATCGCTCACCTTTCTATCTTTAAAGTCAAGGCCTTACAGAAATGTTACACATTTCTTTGAGGTAAGAAAACTATAAATGCCACATTTTATACAACTCTAAAATGCTCTAATATATAATTTAAAGGAGATGATTGAATTTAATGGAAATTGAGCTGAGCAAACAATTTCGTGCTGTTTGTTTGTTTGTTTTGTAAAAGAGTTCTTTCTCATAATTGGTGGTCTCACAACATAATGGGAAAACAGAAAGCATGGGAAATTTCTGCTTACAAAGCAGGTACCTGTAACTCCAGTGCTTTCACAGATTATTGGATGTTACATCTGGTTCAATGCTAGACCACAGACTAACTGGTAATTTTGTGATGGAGCTTCCCACCCAAGAGGATAAATGCAAAATATTTAGTGATGATGACTTGGTTTTGTTAAAGGCATTCATCATTGATGCTCAATGGCCACTGTCAGAAGTAGTCCTAGTAGAAATGGAAAAGTGCCAAAAAGGAGGTAAAGTGCCAGAAAGGAGGTAAATATCTCCCTCCCTGTGCAAATTCACTTGCAATTTTAAATAAATTTATTCCAACTGTCACCCTATTACTCTTTGATCTGCAACAAGGTTTTAGGAGACGCATTTACTAAACAGTAATACTTGCTGCAAAGATGTTTTTAATGACCCAGAAAGTTTGCTTTCCAGCTCCACCCTTTTCAATAAGGATCATGCAGGAAGCTTCTCCAGCAGAAATCTCCACTGGAAATGACTAAGTCAGGAAGAGGTTCCTGCTGTTCAGTTGCCCCACTTCAGAGATGGAAAATAAGTAAGTCTTTTACAAACTTGAGTTTAAGATAGCTGTATTACCCATAAGCAGCAAACCCACAATCGCATTAGGCAAAGTATTTCATACTATTTAGATAAAAGCTTTATGTCGTGCCAGAGTATATTTCTGTGCAGCGAAAGACCACGCATGTCACGGGCATATTATTTTAGTGGGATTTGAAAGCTGAGAAATTTTATTGGTGTTGCATGTCACATATTGCTCACAAAGAAACAGGGTTTCCTTAATACTCTAAGTCCCATTTTTAAAACCTCAGAAGGAGAGATAAAAGCTTATGAAATTTGGAAAGGTCTAAAGACTACCAGAAATAACTTTTCCATATTGAATAATATTCCAGGATTAACACTTGATGTCATAGGACCTATCATGTCTAGAAACAGAAGTTTCCTCCTATTGGACAGAAGAAAAAGTAGTCTTTGCAGCTTTCTAACAGTAAGAAGCGCCTGCCTCTAATACTGATGAGTTATCAGACCTTAATCCTTTTACTAATCCGGAAAAATTGCCAGAATACCGTCACTTTCAACACAAAACCAAGTGAAACTTGGCAACTTCAATGAACATCACTTTGGAGAATTTAAATAAACTCAAGTCCAGAATTCAAAACAAAACGTAACAAATGTGAAGCCATGCAAATCAAACCACTCAACCAAAACTATTCCCATGAGTCGCTAGGAAACAAAGCTCTGTTAATGCAGTGACCTTACCCAACATCAATGACTGGCTGCTTGTATGGAAAATCCCAGGTGGCAAGGGAGAGAAGCCACAGTTTGCATCACGTCTATCGGCTCCATTTTATCTTTCCTTTACGCTCTAAGTAAAAGGCTGAAATCCTGCCAGGGATCTGATCTTGCTGGAGAGACAACATATATTGCACCTTAACACAGTACACTCAACAACAGAGTGAAGAAGTCTATTCCCATTAATTTATCTGAGCTCTTTTGTCTAGATCAGCCCCATCCTCTTCAGTCTTCAGCAGTTCAGCGAGATAGGTACAAGTGCCAGAGACATCAGTGTCTACTCCTTTGCTGGGGACTAATATACCCTTACTATTTTATGAAATACGTGAGCTCAGCCACAGCAATGCCAGAGAGCGGCAGAGCATCAAATAATTCCTAGCAATGGTATCCAGCTCTTCAGAAATTTGGTTAGTTCCTGACAATCAAAGCATTGCTCTCCTGTTCACCATATCAGCACAGTGACTGGTAGGATGCATGGGGCAAGTCACAGTATCTTTTTTAAAAATATGCACTGTATTTAAAACAAATCGATGCATAAGAAAATGTATTTTCATATTTTGAAGGATAAATTTTTAATAACTTAATTACAACTTCACAGGAGAAAGAATCATTACTTGCTACACATCCCAAATCCTTCTCTATCAAACATGTGTCTCCAAAATTGCCCTCTACATGTATATTAATGATGCCATCAGATGCTTAAAAGACATGCCCTGAATAATACATACAATTTAAATTAACTTCCATTCTTAATGTTCCCAAAGAAAAGTGGAAGCAATCAAGTGGTAAGTCAGGTTCACTCAAAATTATTATAATTTCTGTATTATTATTTATTATTAATACAAAATTTAGTGATCAGTATGTATTTACAAGCTATCTCAGTGAATCTACTCAGAACTCAGACCTTGCAAGTCACATCAACATTGTAGAACAACTCAAGGCTCAATGAGCAGAAAGACATCTCTGGCAGCTTGACAAGAAACTGGCTCAGACAACTTACAAAACCAATGACCGCTCGTGCTTTAGAGAATTATCATTCTCTCTTGCTGCCAGTAAAAAGATCTTTTCAAAAGAGAACATAACCATGACCTTCAGCTATTCTCCAAGACAGAGAGGCTAGGGAATGGATCAGGCCCTCATGGTCCTGAATTGCAGTAACATCAGCATAGCAGCTGATGAACAGGTACTTGGACCTCTTGGATTTGAGACATCCCTCTTTGGTGTCACAGTGAGTCTTTTTCAGGTTATAACAAAACTTCAGTGATTCTCCCATAGCACTTGGCAAAAAAATACCTTGAGAGGGAGCAGCAAATCTTTTATCTCAAGAATTGCCCATAGCTAGCTAACTGAAGATGCAAAGGTAGTTGCTTTTATATCAACGTATATAAGTAGTTAAGCATACTAGGCAGAGAAGAGACTAGAGAAAAATTGCAGAAGGGACATAAAAATAGATACAATCAAAACAGAGAATACAACTTTACATTCCTTTAGGGAATGGGATTTGAGGAAGAGAACCCTGGGGCAGAGAATTTTGTAGAGAATCCTAAGAAAATTATCATCACTTTCTTCTCACCCACACAGTCCAAATCTGCAAGATTTTCCAGGGGAAAGTCACATGATTTCATGGGAAAGTGATGTTCTAGTCATTAATGTAATTCATCTATACACTATAAGGCTTTGCTTCTAATTTATGGAATCAATACCTGGGAGAGACTGTACTTTAAAGAAGGGTGGGTTTTCAAATTATCCAAAGAGCTTGAAAGCCTGGTTTTATTTGGCAAAGAGACAGCTTAGTTCCTTCAGGGATGGCTCGTTCTCTTACATTTAATGTCAGGACATAAGGGATCCTTGATGGAGCAAGGGATTGGAAAATACTCTCTAGGGTAGTGAACTTCACTCTCTACTCTCATAGAGAAGCAATTTGGGTGAAATAGTGTAAAACGAACTTCTCATAGAGGTTCTCCTGCTCGCTGCTGGAGATAGAGCCAAGAAAAGCTACAAGGTTTCCCCTGTGACTGGTAAATGACAATTATCAACCTGATGAAGTCATGAATGTTAGTGTTTTCTATGGAGAGCTTCCTACTGTGCCAGGAGACAGCATCCTGAAAAGTAAAAAATATTAGACAGGGAGAATAGTTCCAGGTGCAAAAGTTGTTAATAATCTCACTAAGATTCCACCAAATTAATTTCAGTTTCATACACATCATATACAGCATCATTTGGGAGCATGAATTTGGGACCGTGATTTTTAATCCTCAGGCTCAGTCCTATCCATGCTGATGGCCACAAGAACTTTGGTGAAAAAAAAAGCTGAATATCCAATCATCAAGACATTGAAATTGTCTTCTATTAATTTTAACTATTATTAAATTTCAGGTTGTAGAGTCATCTCAAGTCTGTAGACACATTAGCAATTCTGGCAGTATTTTGCACAATACTTCCCCCCTTCCACACTAGATTTTTTGCAAACTGCTTATAGAGAGAAATAAGGTTCAATTCCCTATCAAACCCTCCTTATTACCCATAATCCCTGATTTACCTGTGGCCACCATCATTTTGTTTTTATTTTTTACTCCCTGTTCTTTAACCAGCGGACTGGAAGTGGTGACTCAGAAGATAGGGGGTTAAACAGATATTCAGTCTTCTCACAGCATTTAAAACAGAAGCATAGCATCACGTAATTCACTGCTGGGAAGAGAGCACACCTAGATCAAGGGTCAAAAAGTAGTTTTCTCAGTACTATTCAAATTAATAGCAAAGACAGGGACTGTAATTACAGTTAAACCCTGGCCTCAGTCTAAAGCCCACCGCACATTTCCCACTTCAGGAGTAGTAGGCAGAGAGGCATTTTGCCTAATACTGTTCTCAAGAGGATCACGAGGCATTTCTCTCTGAAGGGTGCATATCTGCTCCTCTCCAGCAAGAACCATCCTCACTGGTGGCTTTTTCCATCAGAGCCCTTGGACACAAATCACTGCAGTAGCTGCTGGCTGGAAAGTTCTGTCTCTGCAGCAGCGAGCAACACAGAGGAGAAGAAGATGGAGTGATCTGCGTACTGCACAGCATTTACAGTCCAAAAGGAGAGCATGTTGCAAGTGTGAACTGAATTTCAATAAAAAAAAAGAACTTGGAATCCAAACTAAAAAAAGAAAGGTTAATGACGTTTACTTCCTAAAAAGGCCAGCTCACATACGCTAGAGGGGATGTCTGTAAGGAATGACTGATTGGCAGCTACTTTCTGTATTGCTTCTGTTGAATCACCAGCTTTATAATGCAGAGCCCTGCATTTTGAATGACTGCAGTGAAAAGAAAAACACAACTTGGAAATCCCACCTTTCTGGGGAGATCGCCCACCAAGCATTCATCTCAAGTAGAATTTGACAAGTCTAGCCCTAACCACACAAGTGAAATCTTCAAGATATGAGGCTTTAACGTCTTGAGATTACTGTTTCCCTTGGTCACTGACTCTGTTCAGCACTGATTATTTTTAGGACACAGAGGTTGCCAGCTTCAAAGGAACGTCCCTAAAGGACTGCCTTAACAGCCACAGTCAGCCAAATAAAGTATGACAACAGCTAGAATTACTATTTACCTGGCTGTATAATTTAACCCTCCTGACTATGTATAGCTTGGCAAAGACAGTCTCCTGGCCTTCCAGGTGTGCTATAAGGTCAGTCTATTTCCACAGTTTTTTCCCCTGAAGATCATGACAGCTGTAAACTGGGGCACTGATCCAAACTGAGAGCAACTATCATTTGGCAGTGGGTTCGAACGAGTGTTTTTCCCTCTATATTTTTCAAGTGTCTGAAAAATACAGGCATTAAAAACCTGCAACTGGCAAATATCATACATCCAAATATGATCCCAGAGACATGTTCAGCAACAGCACAGCTCTCCCAGGCTGGCAGTTACAAATTGCCAACCTTTAAGGAAAGGTGGGGAGATCATGCTGAGCCTGGGGACAGAATCACAGAATGTCAGGGTTGGAAGGGACCTCAAAAGATCATCTAGTCCAGCTCCCCTGCCAGAGCAGGATCACCTACAGTAGGTCACACAGGAACACGTCCAGGCGGGTTTTGAATGTCTCCAGAGAAGGAGACTCCACAGTCTCCTTGGGCAGCCTGTGCCAGGGCTCCGTCACCCTCACAGTGACACAGTGTGCCTCTCACCCAACAAGTTTTCACCTTTGCAGTCTCTCATCACTAGATACTACAAAAAACAGGGTACATCTTACTTTACAACATTGCCCCTTTGAGAACCGTAACTCTGTTTGCAGCTCAGGTAAACACAATTTAAACTGGAATTAGGCAGCAGCACGATGGTATCAATGTGGGGTTTGGTTACTGAAATAATTACTCATGGTTTACAACGACTGAAGTAAAACTTGTGCTTTCACAACTATGTGCCCACTGAAACCCACATTAGATACTTGAAATCTTGCTCAAGTACCCCTACCTGCTGCACTGTACCCAGCTACAATGTAGTACAGACAGCTCAGCTACTAGCCAAATTACCACTGGGGATAGTCAATAATTAGACTATTCATGAGATCACATGAAGGTAACATGAAGGAGGGTCCTTTGAAAGCCAGTGTCATGCTATTATATGAAGGACAAAAGAAAAAAGAAAGAAAAAAGACAAAAAATGCCACAATCTTCCTGCTCATCCCTCTGGGAACATAATTCCTTCCTTTCAGCACAGCAAAGCTCAAATATATAGGACACAGTGTGGGACAGAGGGTCAGTGGGTTACACTTATTTATACACTATCTGTATTTGGTTCAAGGACTCTCACATAGAAAACAGAAAGGAAAAAGTCTTTCCCTGATGGAGCTTTCAGCCAGTATAAACTGAAGGTAATATTGTACTTTTACGACATGCAGTAGATCAGCAAATTCATTTTTATTGGGGTCATAACAAAGGATTTTAGCTGTAGCCTTCAGAGGTAAGGAGCTGGTGAACTAACCGCATGGATTTGTCATCTGAGGTGCCTGATTTCTATTATGGTTTGGGGGGGTTGAGGGAGTTTGTTTTTACACTCAGCTACATATTGGTCTTGAGTTCAAGACTAATTATATTGTTGCCATATCTGAAAACAATACATACTTAGCGAAAAATGTACTTTCACATAAGCCAAAGCAAAGCAATTTGAAAAGTTCAAAAAAGCAAGCCTATTCTAGCTTACATCTCGTACTTCAGTAGCATTGTTAGTGCTTTTTATGGGTTTTTTCCTCCCCTCTTTTATACATCTCTCTACTTTTTCTCTCTCGCCACATGTATGAATGGTTTCTAGTGTAGGCTGCAGAAAAGCTGTTACAGCTATACGACATATCTTACTGTTTCCAGGTCAGCTTTCAGCTCGTGGGTGTTGTCAAGGTGCTGTGAGCGTTTGCTCCGAACTTTGGGGCTCATCCTTCCCTTCTGCCAGGATCAGTTACAAGGTTTGCTGTTACAATACTGGGTCTAGCGACCCGGGCACTTCACTGCATCCCTGGTGACCTAGGGAAAAAAAAAAAAAAAAAAAAATTAATGCTGAGAAATGTAAGAAAAATAAAAATAGAAAGGAAAAAACAAGACAAAACAAAATACCTGAAAAATACTGCTCAGGTTTGATGTTTAGGAGAAGCAATCCATGTGCACAGAAAACAACAAATAATCTTACAACAATCAAGAGGGCTGGAATAAGTATAGGTGGTATATGGAGAAAAATCAATAACAATCTTGTATCCCCTCTTAAAAATCCTCCTATATTCAAAACTCTTTAAATGCACCTTGTAAAAAAAACCTTCTCACATTCTCTCCAAATATATGAATGTGGGTTTCTTACTCTTTTGTCTAGAATTTTGAAGTAGCGCACCATAAAATTTTCTTTATAATTTTTTTTTCTTTTTCCTCTCTTCAGTCTTTGCCTATGCCTGGTAGAATTGAAGCCATATATATATATCTAACACCTGAAGGAAAGGTAGAAAAACGAATCTAAGAATATGTACATCCAAAAGGGTCCCTGTTTTTGCCAGGAACATTGGAAGGTAAGGAAAATTAAACCTGTAAGCCAAGCCAGACATGAAAGCTAACAGCCATTTGAGGAAAAGGCTGTGATTTCTTTAAAAATAAAACAAAATTAATTAATACAAATAGAGGCTGTGATTATATTATTTAGCTCCTTTCATAAGAAATGAACCTCAAAGCACTCTACACTTTTACATTTCATTAAAGCCTTTCATGCAAGCAAGCAGCATTGGCCACAAATTTTTTTTTTTAAAAAAAAAAGGCTGAATGAACACAAATTATAGAGTATATATTATGTTCTGATCCATACTTTTAAAATATATTCACCTATACTCAGTGAGAAATAGCATTAGGAACATGCACCTGATCTTTTAAGGACTTTCAGATAAATGTAAAGTTTTTTTTCACACAGACACGCAAGACACTCCCCCTCAGTTTCCCTACCTTTGCACAAAAGAAAACATCCAACTGCAACTATATAATCCATGTAACAGGTTTTTCACACTGGGAAAGCGCTTCCCGGGAGGCAGATCTGTAAAAGGACAGAGGTCAGGCCGTGACTTCAGGAGCTGTAGGCTCAGTGTGTGTCTCACTAGTAAATCAGGCCTTCTGGGCAGAATTTCCTGGATATGCCTATTTTTACAGCATTTGCTCCTGAGCTCGAGCTCCTTTGCTTAAAGAGATGGCAATACGGACTCTAATAGCAAATCTTTGAATTTCATCAAGTAGCCTTTAGAGGTTCATACTGCTAGCCCAAGTACTAATTTTTGTCTTACCAAATGTGCATTAGTGCATCACAGTCTCTACTGTGCTAGTTTTCATTATCATCTCTTGTACTGCCAGAAAGTTGACAAGTGCCTTCAATCAATCTATGATATGAATTCTCATCATCTAAAAATTCTACTTTAAAAACAAGTATCAGTAAATATCTGCAAAACTATCCCATTATTTTACTTCATACATGTCTTTAAAATGCTCCCAAACTATAACATCAGTTCAAATATATATACTACTTTTTCTACCTTTTTCTTTTTTTTTTTAACAAACTTATGACCATTCATTGTCTCCTTGTTTTCCATCTGTATCTGTCCACTGCCTGCTGCCTTAGCTGCTTTGAGTTAGAGACTGCCCCTCTATTCAGTATTTGAACAGACTCCTGCAAAATCTACTTGGCTGTGATTAGAGCTGTTAAAAATACAGCAATACGTGCTCTGTCAGCAATAAATAAACGCAGCATTGATTCCTTTCGCTAAACTGAACAATGTGTTCTTAAAATTACAGGTCATTTGATTTTGCTGACTCACTAAAGGCAATCTAGCCAGAAAGATTCAAATGAACCTTTTTTTGATTCTCACACTGCTGTTCCAGTCACCTTCAGTATCCTTTTATATACAAGCTCTGTAGCAGACGTAGGTTTACTTCAGCTCTTAGGTCCTCTAATTATCATTGTAAACAATACACCAAGGCTGACACACTCGGCTACCAGAGCAATCCCAGTAAAATTGGTGGGATGTGCACCTGATTTAGGATTTTTTCAAACATTGAGTACTCACTGACTTCATTCATACATATATTGTAAATGTTTATTGCCTCATTATTTAGAGCCGTAATAAAAAAGCTCAGTTCTATCACATCCAAAAAAGAAAAAAAACTATCTTCAAAAACCATCAGACAGGTTTTAAATCATGTACTACCTTTAACATACACGAAAAAGTTTATAGGTATTTTTCTCCTACTTTATGTCATCATGGTATTTATTATATGCTTCTGACAGCAAGAAACTCACTAATTATTTTTCATTTAAATACAAGAGTCTCGTGTAAATACAAGAGCTGGGGATTTAAGAAAAACCTGAATATCACAAGTGTATAAGTATCACCATCATCATCATCATCATCACGGGTAGGCTTCGCGAACGAAGATGTGGGAAGGGCTCTACACACACTTGCTACGAGCGCGCTGATGGCTAAAAAAAACACTGGCACCTCGTTGACTATGTCTTAGTGCACCAGCATAAGTATAATGCAATGTTATTATACATTTTATGAAGAAGCAAAAACAAATTCCTTTTTTACTTTCATAAAACACCTACTATCATTTGCTGAATTAGACTATTTGATATGATAGTTGTTTTAATTTGATTTGAAGAAAGGCAATCCAGCAGAAGAAAAGCTTTACTCTCACACAGAAATTAACACATGCCTTTTTTTATGGGTTGATTGCATTTCAGTGTTATTCAAGTGATGACTCAGGTTTTCCTTTTGTTTTTCCATCCACAATTCTTTTCTAGCTAGCTTATTCTCATTTTTGTAATGGAACGTGTTAACGAAGTAGCATATTTTGTCAGACAGACCTTGATTTCTCCCCTCTCTCTTCCTCTCCCTCCCACAATTAAAAAGCAACCGCATATCCCCCAGAGCATCAGTATCTATTGGAATATGAATTGAAAGTCTTTAGGGTGTTTTGGAAGCAGGAGACTGCAAAGTTTGAATGAGGTACTCCACTGGCAAGCTTTCAAACTTATTTGCAGATCAGGACCTCTTTTGTAAAAATCTCCCCAGGAGGAAGGCAGTTAGACACCTGCCAGTAGCCTGCAGTGGCACCATCCCACTGTGATGTTAATGAGATGAATGAGAGCACTACGGAGAGCTGCAATAATTACAGGGTGAAGAGCTTGTCTTTTCCTGGCCCTTCTCTCTGGGCTGCCTGTTCTATAAAGCAGGGTCTTTTGTAACTCTAATTACAAATGTTAATTAAACATTTCTTTGGAATTTTGCCCTCCATTAATAGGTCAGATAAACAGGGAATAGCAATGACAGGCACAAGTCATTATCAGCCACATGAGAAAAATACCATTTATTTGCTCCCTTCCCTTGGTCCCTCCAAAGACATAACTTCTAGTTTTGTTTTGATTTATTAAACAGACACTAAAGCCACTCAAGTATAGCTTTCCTGCACAGAAATAAAACAAAAATAAGCCCTACAGTAATGGAGTTCAACCTGGTTCTGAGGTCCTTTCTACTACAACTCACTCCAGTCCATGCTGGCATGACCCCAGATTTTAAGCATAATCATGAATCTGTCTCTAAGGCTACATGAGATCCCTATCCAAACACAGATTTAAGGAAATGTTCATGACAGCTGTTGATGACAGCACAAAATCTAGCTTGATGGCTTGGTCTGGCACGAGCAGCACATGGCGTTTCAAATCATTGTCCTAATTCCATATTTCTGACCCAGTCCCTAGAATTACAGGGGTGACCCCCACTCAGGTCAGAACTGAGCACAAGTGCTTGGCAGATGTTGCCACGAAAAGCTCTCTACGCCTTGCCCAACAGCTTGCCACAGCCAGATGCTCCCATCCAGACTCACAGGGAGCAGTAATTTAATACATCAGCAACACTATCTGTGTCAGTGAAATAACTTCTGCCAGGCCACCTCATCTCATCTTTCCTTATAGCTCACATTGCTAGGACACAGGAGGGGATGAGGTTAATTCTAAATTCCTCCTTTTGATATTTTTCTCAAATATGTACATGTGGTTTATATAAAAAACCCAAACATTTGATGAACCAAACAGAAACTATTCCCTTTGGATGAAATTAAGTCAGAAGATGCACTTCAAGGGCACAACTAACGCACCCCAAAGATATGACGGACTCTCCCTGCAAATGCTCGTGGGGTGCGCACAGTGGTTTACTCTGTGGATTCATTTCTACTGAGCTATCTCACCTGCAAATGCAGACACAACCTTTCTCTAATTTAATCCTATTTTTATTAACCGAAGGTAAGATTTTTCCTCTTTTCACTTTTTCAGATAGTCAAGAAGTCAGAAGTCAAGTTCTTTTCCTGTTTTGACAGAGAACTGGGATTGACACAAAACTGAAGAATCCCTTGTTTTCCCATACAGCTCCATTGCTTTGACAACTGCACATCACGTGACAAAAACTGACAAGACAAAGCCTATAATATGGTATGAGTTGCTATCAGAAACTTCTGAAGACTTATGACTTGAAGTTATCTTTGTTCTACTACTAGTAACCATGGCATGGTTGGCTGTGACCACCAGACTTTATTCTTACTCACGCTTTCCTCCACACAACAGAACTGGAAAAGAGTCTTGTTTACAAATCACCTAAATGCTTCAAGGCTTGCATGCTTACAGCGCAGGATGGACACATACACAAAAACCGACCCAGGCTGATTTACAGATTCACAGAATTATTGAGAGTTTTGATTCTTTCCTCAGATGGACAGGTTTCAATAAGTTATTACTGCCCCAGCTCTGACAGCTACCATTTCATGAAGCAGAAAACATGACTGGGTACAGCCTCGAGCACTCCCACTACTTCCAAAACACCTCAAGATGCACCATGAGCCTAACTCTCTCCTCAGCAGCCTTCTATCAAGCACTTCTAATGCAAAATCAACAAAAATTAAGGAAGTCTGTATCACACTAAGCCCACAATACTTAAAACAGCTGTTATGCATTGCCACAGCCTCTGTGAAAATTCAGTTTCATGTGCTTTGTTGAGTCAAGTAACTGTTTTCTCCCATGATGGCTAATCCAGGTGTACACTGCCAGCTCCAGTGGTAGAAATGCAAGGGGACTCCCCAGTCTCACACTGAAAACACAAACACAATCATTGGGACTCTGCTCAGAGCTCTTCTGCTCTGCTTAACTTCCCAAAAACTAGCAAAGTATCTTCTACATCTCTGGGGATTCATTTATCTTTGCTTATCATTCCTACCATTTTGGCTACGTTCGCAATTACTCTACAATGACTGTCAGGATACTAAAATGAGCTTGCAGTTAGGGAACAACAGGGAATTCGAACAGAAAAGTCACAGATAAGAGCATATGCAACACTGACGCACATCAGCGGCAATTTTGATTATCCACTCTAATTTCTTAACATAGGCCATAGATTTTTAGTGCAGAAATCTGTACATAAGTCCATAACTTCTGAATTACATAGTACATAGTTTTCAGAAGACATTAAATTCTTGATTTAAAAACTTCAATTGATACACAGTTCAAAGTATCCTTTAATAAGTTACTATAATGATTAAATATCTTGATGATTAAAATTTGCCTTTTTAAAATCCGATTTTATCTTGTTTTGGCTTCTGAACACTGTATCTTGTTACATCCTTTTCTGCTAAGATTAAAGAACCATGGTTGTCTCCACGTAGGTATTTTCAGATCATGACCCAGTCACCTCTCAACCTTATCTTTGATAAGCTAAGCAGATTGATTTTCTTAAAATCCCACACTGGAAAAGCATGTCTTTCTTCAGAAGAGAGAAGATATTACTTCGTAGAACTTCTTTCAAACACTATGATATCACTAGGTAGAATTTCACAGAAAAAGTATCATACTTCCATCTTTGTTTTTAAACTACACTATAAAAATTACTGCTAGTATAGCAAGAGGTTAGGCCTCCAGAGCACTCTCCCAATCTGAATTATCCTATATTCCTGTAATTTCTCAATTCTTCAAGACGGCAAACAAAGCAGGAAGTTTAAAAGCAATATAATCAGTATGTTTAAGTAGATGGCACTTCAGTGACTTCAACAGAACCCTATCATATTATACCAGCTGAGGCTCTAGTTCCAAAAGCAATAGAAAGGATATAAATCATCACGATCCGAGCATAAATCTGACTTAATAGGGAATTACACCAGTTTTTAAAAAAATAATTTGTTACTATTATAGTAACTACTCTTGCGAAGTGCATGCTATAAAGACTACAGGAGACATACTAATTTCATGACACAATATGGCAATTCCCATCTTTCTGTGGAAAACACTTCAGTCTCTATAAAAAGCTGAATGTTTCAGAAGCACTTTTACAGACCCGTTACTTAGCTTCATTGCCATTACACTTTGCAAGACACCGTAATAACTGTGTGCTTAAACGCATGGCAACTTCCTGGGAAATCACTTCCCACCAGACAAGACTTTAACCACGCCAGGGACTGTACCAGCACATTGCAGCAAAGCAATGCCCGTGTCACTGCGTCTGCTGCACCTACCAGTTACAACGTCAGCTGCTTCAACCTAACTCGTGCCTTGCAAAAGTGTTCCAGAAGGCCACGCTGTATTCATACTAACCTTAACTTGTGCCTGCCATTCTAAGGAGTCTTAATTTCTTAAAGGAGTGACTTATTACATTGGATTACTGCCTTGAATGCTGGTTGTTGGATCCGGTGCCGTTTGGGTAAGCCTACACCAGTGGTTCTGTGTGGATCAGGGTATACTCTTGAAGTGAATTCCTCAATGCTTCCCTATTTACCTCATTGATTTGCATTGCAAGATGGTCTCAGAGCAGATGATCCGTTATCCCTTTTAGATTAAATTAAGGCAGAAGACATGCTTCAGAGCTGGTATGAAGGAATCTCCCCACAAACACTCACAGGGTGGCCATGGGCTTTTGTTCTGCGGATTCACTTGCTAACAGAGACTTTCTCTAATTTAATCCTATTTTGATCACTCTCATCTGACAAAATAAGATGAGGGAGAAACAATTTGGAAGCAGTTGTTTGTAACTGCTTTCTACAGTTCTCCTTCCAGCACTGTTATAAGGTAATTCGAACGTCTTCAGTCTAGTGTGTACATGTGCCTTTGGGTATAAAAGCCAGATGAAGCAGGAACTGCTGTTTAAAGCAGCACGCACTTCATGCATGGGCTAAGTTTTTCGTAAGACTTTTTTAGTGTGCACACTTTATCAGTGGTGTGTGGTTAACACTCTCCATATACCTATTGGTGTGATAGACTGTAATGACTTTGTGATAAAGTCCAACAGAGATGCAGAAAAGCAAGGAATTTTGGAGTTAAGATGAATCTCATCCTTCACCCTTCCTTGTATTGCAACCGTATGAAACGGCTACATACTAGTTTCTTTAAGCAAAGATATAGAAAATAGCATGACAGGAATATAAACAGTGGAAAATGTGTGTGTTCTGACAGGTTCCCCTATTTCCTCAGAACTGACATATTTTCTGTCATTCTGCAATTTCCCAAACGTTTTTGGAGGAGTTTTGTCCTTTATCTTAATGATAACTCTACCATTTTATACTGAGCCAGGGCTGAAATAATTTGATACATTTTGAAGAAAACAAAAAAAATCTAGTTGACAGTTTACAATATTGAAGAACACATTAATAAAAGAAAGATGTCAGACCATGTACCACCACTTAATATTGAGTTGTGATGCCTGTGACATAAATGTCACAAAAGAGCTCTGGGGTTTTTGTTGTTTGTGGGATTTTTTTTATTTTATTTGGGGCTTTTTTGTTTGCTTTGTGGGTTTTTTTAGCTGGAGAAACAGTAGCATACTTTAAGACAAGTCTCACTTGAGTTTTGTTTGTTTTGAGTTCTACTGGTTATAAAGCTAATGCTCTGGCACTGTGTTATGCAAGACATAGGCTTACTTGTTGATTATTGGCATAAAAAGAGCATTTGGATACCAGGGTCTACCAGTGAGCATTTCTGAAATCATGACCTTGCAAACTGATGTTAGGTACTTTCTGTTTGTGTAACCTTGCAAGCTTTCTGCAGTTTTCGAAAGTAATGAGCAAAATGCCAACTGAAATGCAACAGTTCTGCAGATGCTCAGCATTTTCCAAAACCAGCCTGTAACACAGGCTGTTGTGACACAGCCCCAAATCACATTGCTTATATTGAGTTAGCATCTTAGTGTCTAATCTTTTTTTTTACATAATTTTCCAGCTCTACCTCTGCAGTCTGATTACCCACCATATAACTTTCTTGCTGAAAGCAAAAGACATTAGATGTTCTATGTTTTTTGTTAGATCTGATACTGTTGGACAAGATTCTTCTGACCTATTATAAAAAGCTTCCAAACTGCTGGAAGGGAATTTGGCTGAAAGATCTCCACTAAGTGCTCCTGCAATGCTTTGAAATTTTGCCTGTGAATGATTAGACAGTGGTTAGATGATTAAAAGAAAATCTAAATACCAGGATGTGGTGGGATTTCTATTCCCTACAAGATACTATTTATAAATTATTCTGTATTATATTCAAGTAATTCATAGACCTTTGGTGCAAAACTAATTTTTCTTTTGCTGAAATAATAGAGAATATTCTACTTTTACTGTAATAATATTATAGAACCAGTTACTTGGAAACATCATTTCTGGAACAGTCTATAAATCTTTCACAGATCGTGTTATGGGAAAAAGATTCACTGAAAATATAAGGTCATAGAATTTTGAGATGGGGATATTTCAACTTAAAATTCTGTATACTTTCAAAATTTAGAAAAATTCAGTTCCACAGTTTGAGATGGAAATTTGGAATTCTGCTAGGACAAATGTTTTTTCCATACTGCAAAATAAATGATGGGAAAAGAGACTGGTATTACTGTTACTTTCATGTAGTAAACTAAAGTTTTGAAGACATACCAAGCTGAGTGACCGTGCTTTAGTTCTTCCCATACTGTTAGAGTCCGAATTTCCTAAGCTTGATATTAATTCAGCCCATGAAATTTTGCCCTGAGTGGAAATAACAAAGAATTGCTTCAGTTCACTCAGAAATTCAAAGGCAAAACCACGCAGAATAGGGGTACAACAAGAAGAGACCTATATCTTCCAGAGCGCCGTTCAAGACTCTTTCCAGAGCTAAACAATTCTTTTAGTTGGTGCAGTGAGAAAATTTGCAATAAATTTGTATTTTTACAGAATAAAGAACTTAAAAGCCTTTGTTCTCAGGGAAATGCAAGAGCTGCAATTACACCAAGCCCCTTATGGAGTATCCTGGTGGGAAGAGGGCCCTTGTGCCATGTCCTCTTCCGCAAATCCAAACAAAAGTCGGGCATAATAGGTTTCAGAATGAGGATGCTGAATTCCCCTGCTATTTCAGCAGAACAAATCAGGATGCACGCTTCCATCCTGCATATCAGGATGAAAGAGATCAGTGCTGGAGACAAAGGAGGACTAAAACAAACTCTCTGCAGTGTGAAAAATGAGATGGGGAAACTCTACAGTCTGCTGAAGAAAATTCAGCGTTCTGTTCTTTTTGTGAGAAGACAAATTTTCTCCGGGTCAAATATACTTGATAAACAGAATTTTATGACTAGGGACTTTACTTCTTCCTGCTACGTGCTAGACTCCTGTCCATATGAAGTCAAAGCTTCAGGCAGCTTTTCTGCCCAGGAAGAATATTTTAGAACTGCAGCAAATGACAAAGCCATACAGAGGGACTGGGAGTCAACTATTTGCATTTAATTGCTGAACCAAACAGTACAGCTTGTATACCTACAGGTCCTCAGTCTGAACATAAGGAAAGAGGAGACGGAGAAGTGAGACCACATTTTGAAGATGTGAGTAGAAATTAACAAAACCTATGTCCAGACTGGAAATGCATTTGATACTGCAAGGCAGGAAAGGCTGGTTTTGTACCAGGCTGGGATGGTGTGATCTGCAGCCTTATGTGGCTTTCGGGTAGAGCCCTGCCATTAAGTCTCTCTGAAGGTCTTTCCATGAGAGGGAACCAAGTGCAACCAATAACAAAGAAACAAAGGCCAAGTCACAGCCTTTTCCCTTGCTGCTGACTGTGCAGAAAGTTGATTACAGCAGATACGGTATGTCCCCAAAAGTTCATCTCTCATCCTAATTCAGAGCCTCAGCTGCAAAGCAGAGTTGAGCCTTAAATTATTATTACAAGCATAAAAGACATTGCCTCAACTGGGTCTAATTCTCACTCACTACCTATCCTGCCCCACCTCCCTCACACACTAAAGTTAAAGATAACCAAGCTCTACCTTCACCCTTCAGGAAGCAAATTTCACCACGACTACCAAACCAAACTTTCACACTGGGGGGAAATCTGGCCTGCCAAGGCCAGCACTAAATACATCCCAAGGAAAAACAAGGGTCTGCTGCTTCTCTACAGAGCTACTGATCCACTGCCTTGCAAAAGCACTGAATTCTCCCTTACCAGAGGAGCCTAGGTACTCACAAGCTGAGTTAGGAAAGCTTTTCAACACAAGCCTAACAGGCATCCTTCCCAGGAATCAGGATCAGGGTAAGAGTCTTCTGTGCTCGTGTTCTTCTAGAAGTTGCCTTCAAACATAATGCTACAATTACAACCTAATGAGTAGTTCAATTCACCCTAAAAGTGAAAAAATCACTCAAATTGTGTTTTTTTCTGTCTAGTACATCAGCTGGCTGCTCTGCAATACATACCAGAAGCAAGTGTAGTTCTTAATGGTGTGGGAAGCTGGGGTCACTGTCCTGCTGGTCCCATGGCAGACAGACAAATTCAGAATCTGTTCTCTCCCCTCGCCTTTACTTTTTCTTTTTCTTTTTCTTTTTTTTTTCCTCGCTTTCTCTGAACTCCACGAATGGCAGACTAAAGAATAATCCTGTTCACAGCTAATGTGCAGTAACAGGATTTAGGAAAAAACTGACTTAAGAAGCTTTCATCTGGGTCAAAGCATATCAATACCATATTTAAAGATATATGCTCTGCACCCTTGTGCAGAGATAAACTTTTCAACTGTAGGCTTTAAAAAAAAAATCCACACATCCCCATGACACAGCTACTGAACTATTAGACTATGTAAAACAATTACTACTCACAGTGTTTGCTTTCTTCACAGGTTATTGAGTGCTGCAAACAAGTCAAAAAAAGTGTTTCTTTCCTATACAAAACAAGCTACGCAATAAGGGTTTATTTTCACTGATTCTGAGTGCCCAAATGGCAAGATAAAGCCAATGCAAAAAAAAACTTGTGCCTGTCAATGTCAGGAAAAGGGGACCATCCTTTTAGGTCACAGCCATCTCTGACAGCCACTGATCCATTCACCTCTTTGGGACAACCTAACTTTTGTGTCTCTCACACTCTTTACTACATTGAATCTCTAAACCTGTCTCATTAGTGAGTATCAACACCACTGATTTTATCTCTCACCAGTGTCTTGTCTACCAGTACTGACAAGGTGGGTCTGTTGGACAATGAAATCAAGGGAATCCAACAATTTCAAATCTCAGTCTTCAATTGCCTGTAGAATACTGGATATGAGGTAATTTTTTATGACTTTTTATTACAGTTCCAAATATCATTAATGATAAAAAAATAGTACAAAACAGTGGCTGTTATGCTGGCTGTTACAAAGCAGATAACTTTACCAGCCCAGCTTATAAATGGCCTGAGCCAGCTTTTCAGAAGCCTTAATAACAGTCTTGCATAGTTTGCACTGTAATACCTCTATATCATGCATTTACTTTGACTGTAATCCTGAAGTCTTAGAAGTGAATTCAGCTCTTGCTTGCATATGCACAACTCATCTGGTTTAAGTGATGCTCAAACTGCTTATGTTAGGCTTAAATTCAGTCCACAGACATTCTTCCTGGAGTTAAACTGGGTGTTTTTGTAAAGTTACAGAATCACAGAGAACTCTAGGTGAGCAGAGCATCTGAAGTTCATCTGATTCAACCTTCTATTGAAATCAGGGCCTTATATGAGGTTATGCAGGTACCTGTCAGAGCCTCTAATACTTCCAGTAAACAGGACCTACCATCTCTGCACAACCCATCCCAATTTGTTCTTCTTGTTCAGACGGGTTTTTTCCCCCATCTATAGTCAGATGGAGGTTCCCTGGCACTGTTTATGCCTGTTGCCTTTATCCTGTCACCACATAGTTGTGAAGAGAGCACTTCCATCTTATCTATAATTACCTTTTAGAGATTGGAAAGCTGATTAATGCCCTGCATAGCCTTCACTTCTCTAGGCTGAAGAAACTCAATTTCTCTCTTCCTCCTTCATATATCAAGTTCTCTTTAATCATCTTGGTGACACCTCCACTGAACCCTCTTTAGTTTTTCAATCTCTCCTGAACTGGGGGATCAGAAGTGAACAGAGTATTCCAGCTGTGGCCTACTGAGTGCCAAGCAGCATGAAATAATTGCATCTCTTGATCTCCTGGCTGTACTGCAGCCCATTAGACTGTTTGCTTTCATTGCTGCAAAGCTGCATTGCTGGGTCATGTCCAGCTTGCTGTCCACCGAGATTCCCATGTTCTTCTCAGCTGCACTACACTGACCAGTCTGAATTGCTGCTTGGGATTACTCCATAGCAGGTGCAGAGCCCACATTTATCTATTAAAACCTTGTTGGGCCAGACCTTTTAGCCTGTCAATGTCCCTCTGTATGGCAGCTTTTCCTTCCCACACTATACCTCTCTTCCCAAGTCTTGCATCATCTGCAAGCTTGGCATAGATTATTTGAGTCTTTCATCCAGACTGTTTATAAAGACATTGAACAGTATCAAATCCAGTGTCAATCCCTGAGGAATTCCACACATGGCCAGTTGCAAATTTGATTCTGAGTCCTTAGCTGCCAACAAGTTTGAGGTCAGCAGTCTAGCCATTTTATAGATTTTATATAATCTTTTTGCTTATTTTACAGATTTTATATAATATTTTTCTTATTTTATAGATAGGTGTAATATTTGCTATTTTCCTGTCATCAAGAACTCCCCGCAATCTCCAGGACCTTTACAAAGAGACTTAAAAAAGACCTTTGCAAAGATGTCAGCAAATTTTGTCCACTGAGTGCATTCTGTCACATTTTATAGACTTGTTTGTCCAGTTTTTGCAAAAGGTCTCTGACTTGACCCTGCTGTACTATTATTATTTGGGAGGGACATTTTACAAGGGCCTGTAGTGATAGGACAAGGGGTAATGGGTGGAAGCTGGAAGAGCGCAGGTTTAGACTAGATATAAGGAAGAAGTTCTTTACCTTGAAGGTGGTGAGGCACTGGCACAGGTTGCACAGGGAGGTTGTGGATGCTCCATCCCTGGAAGTCTTCAAGGCCAGGTTGGATGAAGCCTTGAGCAACCTGATCTAGTGAGAGAGGTAGTCTCATAGTCTTCCAACACTCTCACAATCCTTTGTCCTCCAAAGCTTCGTAATAGCTCCATGAGGCAAGTTGGAATCTGCTCCTATGAAGTTCTGGGTCTTTATTCTGCTACTTGCCTTCCTCTGCCTCTTAAGATATTAAACTCTACAATTGTGTAGTCCCTGCAGCCCAGGCTGCTGCTGAAGGTCATAATAATAGGTATTATACCTAACTAGAGGCCATACAGGATAATAAGAGGATACAGGCCTACAAGATAATAACACCTATCTAGAGCCCATGAAACTAGATGTAAATTCCATGTCCAGCTACATTTATGAAGCAAGTTTAATAGCATCATTAGGATGATATGGGCTTCATCCTGTTTCCTTTGAGCTCAATAGAAGTCTGGTTAAAGCTCAGACTGCAGGAAAACTTGCAACTACTCACATGATACACATGACTCTGCACAACCTACCTTTCCGAGATTCCATATTTTAAGCTACAAATTGTTTATCTGAAAAAAAACCAGAAGAAAGCAAATAACCTTTTTAACAATTATGAGCTAATGGGATGTGGGTGTAGAGAAGTGATATTAAGATTTTTCAGAAATTCTTGAGGAAGATCTTGATTTTGCTATAACCAATGGTAAAAGTCTTATGAGCCTTTCTGGAACCAAGGTATTACTGTCTGCTCCCTTGCCTGATAATATTACATTTTTCAAAAAATTGTGTAACTTCTAAAGGCTATATCCTGCCCCATATTTAAATTTCATTACAGTTGAAGAATCCCTCTGAATTCATTTCAACTATTTATAAACACAGATAGCATTTGTGCTAAACACATGGGATATGCAAGTTCTCCATCAAAAGTTTATCTTTCACCTAGGAATGTTTGAATATCAATCTTTGAACTGCAGAGATTTTCATCTAGGAAATACTTTCCTTGCCACCCTATCTCAACCAATTGGGCTTACTTCTCAGAACAATTATTACTGGAAGGGTAGTAGGATGCTTCTACATTAGCTAAAACAAAGAGAGGTCCTTGTATAACAAAACAACATCTTTAGCCAATATACTTCCAAATACTCTGCCTTGGCTTTAATAAAAACTCCTGTGAATCTGAAAATTTAAAAGTAGGCAGCAGGGTGCTTTCATATACTAAGAACTTGCTTTTTTTTTGTCATTCTCTCTGTCACAACCATTTCCAAAGGCTGGAGTTTAAAGCAATCTCAACATTGTTCAATAAGACTTAGAAATTAAACAGTTACTGCGCTTTGCAGAGTCCTTTGATCGAGTTCTGCAGGTGGAAATTGGGGACTGGTGCCAAGCAGAGTCTGTGATTTTTAAATGGCAAAAATAAGAACTGTGTTATCTCAGACCTTCTTTCCAGACTAAATGCACTTTTCTCTTCCAGAGGTTGGCAACAACAGGATTTCTAGTCCTAGTCCTTTCTATTTCTACATTTTACTTTGTCATACTACACACTTTCGAGATTTTTCATGAACTTTTCAGAATTAAAAGACTTCTGCAGTAGTATCTTCCTTTACACTAGTTTCTGACCTAACATAATAGTTAAAATCAAAATAAAGGAAAAATAACCTCATTTATTTAACTACAGTCACCGTTGTTTTATTACAGACGACTCTACCAGTTCCCACATGAGTATTTGTAATATTTCTTGGTATCTTTCCTAAAATCTCAGATCCCACAGCAAAGTGAAAACTTTCAGTAGAAAGTGTTAAGAACAGCACATGTGTGAATATTTTAAAAAGCTGAGAATATTTGAAGTAGTGTCAGGATTTTATGATGCTTGGCGCATGCTTTTTGAAGCTCAAGGCTGGCAATACACACATTCACATTGCCATAACTTGTAGCAATATTGCTGCCCTCATACTGTTCTCAACAAAACACTCAGAGTCAGAAAAATACCTTTCCTGATGCCAGTTTTCTTATTAAAATGGTTTTCTAGAAGCAAGCACATGAAATGCTAACTTAATGCCTTATCTTCAGGCTTGATTCTCAAGGTGTCTTCTTTCAGGGCTCATTCTTCTCAGACTCTAGCTGCACTCCAACTTCCCATTTATTGATAGCAATGCAGCTACACCTTTTAAAGACAGCATGATCCCTTTAATGCGACAAAGTACTAGAGACAAACACTGTCTAGCTGTTAAAACCACCTTTCCACACCACACACATTTTTCACTGCACCTGTTTTCTCAAGACCAAAATAAAAGCCGTTTTCCTATCTACAATTTCTTCATATTTCTTGCAATTTATTGGAACAGAATGTGGGTACAACATCTCATGCATATTAGTCCAAAACGTTCGAAATTGTGAGGTGAAAAAAACATCATTCTCTGGAATCTGAGAAAGATGAGCCCTGAAAAACAACACCTTAGTAACTGCTTTGTTAAGATGATGTCATCAATATTTGCAAACTCCATCTCATACACAGACATGCAAGAAGACAGTGTTCTGCCTTTAGAGTCTTTGAGATTTGCAGTAAAGGCTTTTAATTTCATTGACATAATCAAATTACACCACTAAATCCCCTCTTTGCTATACTGTTTGCTGTCAAGTAACAACATAGACGGCAACTCAGTGTTATTTCATCCTTAACGTTTAGACAGCAGGTGAAACAATTCAGCTTTCCAAATGATGCAAAGATTCAAATTTATCTTCATGAACTTCAGATCTACACATTCCAGAAGAGGGGAAAAAACACTTTTAATTGAAACGCACAGCGATGCAATTTCATTTGACAAAAATGTTTTGTCTCATTTCGCGTTTCCACGTAGCACCATTCATCAGACAGCCATGCCGCAGGATCCTGCCTCTAGAGATGGCAAGCGACTCAAAACAGAAACAAGTTCTCACACTGGTATGAAAGCATATTTCCGAGCCATACGTATTAGCATGATAATGCTTTGCACCGATTCCTTACTGAGCCGACTGTGGCACTAAAGCATTATTCATGAAGCCACGCGTAATGTAATGTAAAAGCAATCTACGTGATGATGTGATAGGTAAGTGAATGTAGAAGCAGAGTGGGAGAAAGCATTTCTTTGCTTTATAATGCCAGAAAACCCCAAGAAACAAACAAGTTTTCAGGTTATTGGTCCTTGAAAGACAGGCGATTGCAACTGTGCACATTCCTCTGTAGTGTACATTCTACTAGAGAGAAGCACGGTTTGAACAGTCTAAGTTTTCAGGGCTACTCTAACTTTCATTTTGTATGGATTACTGTGAGTGCTCACACGTGCTGGATAGGCACAACCAAAAAGAGTAAGACATCAGCAAGAGAAATGGGCAAAAGATGATGCTTGCATCCCTAGAGTAAAATTCGCTTCACTTTCACCTTTCAATACTGCATTCCCATCCCACAGTCGGTGTTAGTACAGAGCTCTAAGGCAGAATACCTGGGATGGCTCTGAGATGAAAAAAGGCTGAGGGAATGTCTAATTCCCATCAAGCCTAATGAACAGAAATGATCTAGTAGCCTTTTAGAAATGAGAAAGAAGGAAATAACAAAACATTGCCAACGTCTGCTGAGCAGGGTTCATTTTCAACTAGTACGAATATTTGTCATTTAAACATACAGTGTCCCAGAAGCTGCCAAGCTGACAATTCTTTTCAATTACAAGAAAAGGCATATTTGAAGTTTCTCTTTTCCTGAAGGGTGACATCCGTCTGAGTGGCAGACTCTGCTCTGTAACTTCAAGCATCCGCACCATCTCTTTTGCAATGTAAGATACTCATGTCAGTTAGAACAAGGTAGGCAGATGCTCCTTACACCTCCTGTTAACTTGGGCAACAGTCATGTTGCCAGACATAATTAAGACTCACAGTTTAAACACTGGACTTGTGTAGAAACAGACATGATCTCTTCTGTTTTAACTTTGTTTCTTGGTAGCTTCCCTCCAAATAGTGTTGGTCATTGTCATTAAACACAGCTTACCACTGCTCTCATGTGAAGCACACAGTTCACAATAGACATTTATAACCACTGCAACAGATAAACCTTTCTTTCAGGCTAGGTGAGCCCTTCCCTTGCAAAATGAAAGGATTGCTGTGATTGCTGATGCACACACAGAAATCCAGTAGAGGACCATGTCTGAGCCCTGGGACAGAGCTGCTCAATGTAGCTTCCACCATCACATCGCACAAACTTCAGAAAATTCATGGACAAAAAGCTGTCCCTTCTGCCTAGCCTGGATTCCCAAGAATAGCCCAAAAACACATTTCCATCTCAGCTGGGCTCCACAGTTTCAGTCATATTCTGCCCCTTGTAGACAGGGCTTCACTGAAAACATAACTGATCTTGGGTTACATCATCCTTTCACAATTTCCTCCTCTCAGGAAGGTGCATAACGCTCATCCTTCTCCATTTATCTGGTTGTCTCCTCCTCTGCACGCCCAGAGTCCTATGGTCAACAGTAGGTGAAAGACAGAGCTGCAGAAATAACTGAGCTGCTCTTCCACACAATAGATGGGCACATGTGGAAGGATTCTTTTTTGCAGAAGCTTGCTCACTGCTTGCGTGCTGCTCTCATTAGCGCCATGATTGACACGGAAGTCTTGGTACTTTCAAGAATGGTCCATGAGAAGTGTTAAAAAAAGGCTAGCAGAGGTTTTAGCCTTATTTTACTGATTTGGCAACAGAAATCCTGAGGGACTAGGCTCATACAAAAACCAAATCATAGCCAGTTTACCCGCTTATTTTGTAATTTTAGTTCATTTCTCATTAGTAAATGTATGGAACCCTAACAACCATGAAAATACAGAATGAGTTATTTTTGACTTCTCTTCCAGGTGGGCAGTTCTCTGAATTATTTCTCCTCATTAAGTAAAAAACCTTCCATTTGGTTGGTATGACAGTGATACAGGATCTCTCAACAGCTGTTTCAAAGGCTTCTGGAAACTACAGAGCTTTCTGTATGTGAAACAAGAGTCTATATCTCTCCATTATTAGGAGTTATGTGGGTGAATCCCCACTCATGGGGATAAGACTATGCCTCATCTAGCACCAAATTAAGAGCCAGAGTTTTCCTAATTCACCATAGCAACAACGATGTAATGGCAAAGGTGTGAGAACAGGCTGGTAAAGCACAGTGTGCTGGAGATGCCAGATGAAGCAGACAACAGTTTACATTTTGCATTTGTTGCAGACAGCTTTGCTAGTGGCCAATGCAAGATGAGCAAAAGAAAAAAGGCAAGAAGACACAGTGTGAGACCTGTGAGAAGTATACGGCACACTCTTGCAACTCTCATGAGCGGCACAGTTGCTCTCCAGGTGAATCATTTAGCATTTCAACATCCCAACTGGAAATAATACTGCGGTCCAAGACCAATGAATTGTGGAGTCCTGTATCCTCTTAAGATGTAAAATACGGAATCAAGAAAAACAAATGAGTATGCTTTATTACCTCCCAAACCAGCCAGAGACCTATGTAATAGAGCTCATAGTAAACTGTTGCTACAGGATTGAAACTATGAAGATGAATATAGAATCGTTATGGTTGGAAAAGACTTTTAAGATCACCAAATCCATGATAAATAAATAAAAAAAATTTAAAAGGAGGATTGCCTTACAAATGAAAGGAAACCTATGGAAAAGTTAAATTCATACTAACATGCAGGATGGCAGTACGCAATGCTAGTTGGCCAACATCTAGTCCTCTGAAATATCTCAGAAGATGGTATGGTTCATTACATTCAGCTGCACGCTCCATTTTACACAGGGTACATCTGTCTCTGAGGTTTTGTCCTTTCACATGGACATAATTATGGAATCCTATTTATATCACTTGAACAAAGTGAATATAAAATTTAGAAGAAATTCCAAGTTGCAAGCTCATATGCTTGAATGCTACTAGGCCATCACCTTAAAGATTTAGTACTCTGAAAATTCTACCCTCCATCTCACCCAAAAACACCCCCCTTTTTTTTCTTTCTTCTGCAAGTGCTACTTTTTTAAAAATTGTATGCCTCAAAATATCTTTTCAGAACCACTAAAAACACTGAAATATCATTAAGCATAAATAAGAGCGATAAAATATACCATAAACTAATAAAAAATGTCAAGCCACTGAACAGATTAAATCATTTCCATCACAGTAGTATGAGATCCCTCACCGTGTTTAGCTAACTGGCAACATAGGAAGCAATGTGAGGACCAAAACAAATCTCTAAGATATTAAAGAGAGAAAAAATAAAAATAGAAATGCAATATTGCAGAGCAAACTAAATACAACTCTAAGCAGGCATGTGAAATACCTTGGTAACATGTGAGATGCTTGGAAGCAGAAAAATGTGAGATTTTTCCTTCATCATCCTTCTATATTAAATTTGTACTGAATTTCACCCACCTCTCATACAACCAAGCCAGCACTAGTGGAAATGATTTTATCTTAATAAAATAAAAATTCTTTATAGTATGTGACAACACAGTCAACATTAGGTGCTCAGACTTGTTTACCTGTAACTATTCCATAACAGTAGCTCATCATGTCTTGAATGGTATGTGGCTTTAAATACTTTTTAAATTTTGTTTGAGTATACACACTAAGCTAGCACCAAGATGCACTTATTCTATGGACATGGAAATAAAAGATGTCCTTGGGTATTCTTAACACATGAAGTATGAAGCAAAAGACATTCCTAGTTACCCTTTCAATCACAGAAACTAGATCAAGGACTTCGAACTTCAACTGAAGTGGTCTTTTTTTTTTTTTCAGCTATCTATACCTTTTACACCTTACATATAATTGCAAATGCAATTACAATTTTCCTTCTTTGTGTTTTCAACTCAAGTATGAGTAATATGTGATGATTGGTTAAATTCAGGGCTTAGGCTTTTTTCTTCATTTCTAATTTCATATGGCTCCTCTTTGTATTACTTGAGACAGCACAACAGTGGATAGAAAATTAGAAATTATTCACTTCATAAATATCTATGACATATTCTGTGTGGTTTTGTTTAAACTATCTTAATCTCATAGAAGCAGGTGGTACACTCGTTCTGTTGTCAATCTGACCATACTAACGGCAGGTAAATTTGGCTTTTTAGAGAGGACTGAAAATGTCTGCAACAATAATAAATACAAATCTTATCCTCCTCGCAACACTTGTGAAATTTCATCATCCTCCTCTTCTCAAGAAGTATCCTAAGACTTTCAGGAAAGGGAAAAAAAAGAAAAAAAGAAAAAGAAATACCACACACGTTCAGAGAAGCACAGCTGATTTAATAGCTTCCTCTTCCCAGCCTGAGCCTTTCTAAGCAGACCTTTGAACCGGTGCCCTTTTGGATTCAAATAGTATGACTAGTAATTGCCATATATGTCTCAGAATCTGCTATGCCCATTAAGCTACAGTTAGTTTTCCCTTCACCTCTTACTACATGAAGCACAACAGTCACCTTTTCTTAATGATCTCATTCTGCGGGCAAACCTATTTGCCTTATCTCTCATTCCTTATGTAGCCTTTAACAGAGTTACAGTAAGCAACCCAGTAGTGCTGCGGCTACCATGCAGGATGGACGTGTTTGTGCCTCTGTTCATTTCAGCCTACTAAGGCTTGTATTAAAGAGCTTTTAAAGATAATTGAGAGTCTCAACCTTTTTGTTTACCCAAGCCTCTGAAAATCTCTTCCTTTGAATTTAATCTGGTAAAGCTTTGATGCTAGTTGTTAACATGCTTGTATTTATCAACGATTCAAAATTCACATAACTACACCGAAGCAGCAAGCCCCTGCTTACTCTGTTCATGTGCTGGGGATAAGGGAAACAAGGGTAGAAGGGGAAGCCTTATTGAACCAATTTCCAGGAACAAATCCTTTACACTTGAAGGCTTTTCTCTTAGCACAGGATATTTGGACAAGTTACTTCCCTAAAAAGCATGCTGTAAACATGGAGGTGTTTATAGACCAGCAAAGATTTAATTGCCAGGAGAAACACAGATGAAAAGATAGTTTCAAGGAAAATGAAGGTGCAATTTACTTTACAATTGTCCATTTCTAAGGTTTTTGCGTTTATGGAAATTGCCTTGGTGAGGTCATTTCAAGTACCCTTCTTTCCCACAGATGCTTTCACAAGTCACAGGGGCACCACTAAGATGTTATTCATGGCATATCCTTGTCCCACTTAGCCTGGCTGATTTCAGGCATCTGCACTCACCAAAAGCGGCACTTCATTCCTTCTGCTGCCCTGGTGGTTAAAGGGTCTAAGCCTCCTATACGACACACTTGCAACCTCAGCAGTGGTATCCCCCCCCCAAAAAAAAACTCCACTCACTGCAGCCCTCGGTGAGGCACAGCAATGGCTTCTCTGTGGACCACCAAGTAGTTCAGATAATTGAAACTAATACAGCGACTTTGAAGTTACCTGCAATGTGTCCCACTTTTCACATGGAGCAGGCATGGGCAAATTTCTAGCACAAAAAGGGAAAAGAAAAACTGAGCCAGTGCTCTTAGGAGCTCTCAGTGGTGTTCCACAAATCAGTTAGAAATGCTGATGCCAGACAGCCACAACGTTTGTAGCGATGACCTGGCTATTTATAGTGAGAAGAAAAGAAGCAGCACGCTTCCTCTGCTTTCCACTCCAACATTTACACCCTTTAAGGCCTCATTTAGGAACGTATCCAGATTGCAGCCGCTGATCCCTGGCCATCAAATCACCCAGGGCAAAGTGCAGGTAGAGAGCAAGAAGCAACCACGGAGCTCAACTTTCCCTGGATTCGCATGGTGCCTCGTCGGCA